>NC_134361.1:65099664-65384664 GCF_048569485.1 Anomaloglossus baeobatrachus
TCCCTCTCCATCCCTCTCTCTCATTCCCTCTCCCTCCCTCACATCCCTCTCTCTCTCTCTCTCCATCCCACTCTCTCTCTCTCCATCCCTCCTCTCCTCTCCATCCCCCCTCCCTCTCCATCCCCCTCCCTCTCATCCATCCCCCTGTCCCTCTCCATCCCCCTGTCCCTCCCTCCCTCTCCCTCCCTCTCCCTCTCCCTCCCTCTCCATCCCTCCCCCTCCCTCTCCATCCCTCTCCCATCCCTCTCCATCCCTCTCCATCCCTCTCCCTCTCTCTCTATCCCTCTCTATCCCTCTCCCTCTCTATCCCTCTCCTCCTCTCTATCCCTCCCTATCCCTCTCTATCCCTCCCTATCCCTCTCTATCCCTCCCTATCCCTCTCTATCCCCTCCCTATCCCCTCCCTATCCCTCTCTATCCCTCCCTATCCCTCCCCTATCCCTCCCTATCCCTCCCTATCCCTCCCTATCCCTCCCTATCCCTCTCTATCCCTCTCTATCCCTCTCCTCCTCTCTATCCCTCTCCTCCTCTCTATCCCTCCTATCCCTCCCTATCCCTCCCTATCCCTCCCTATCCCTCCCTATCCCTCCCTATCCCTCCCTATCCCTCCCTATCCCTCTCTATCCCTCTCTATCCCTCTCTATCCCTCTCTATCCTCTCTATCCCTCTCTATCCCTCCCTATCCCTCCCTATCCCTCCCTATCCCTCCCTATCCCTCCCTATCCCTCTCTATCCCTCCCTATCCCTCTCTATCTATATTTTTTTGTTACATAAATTAATTCATTTGAATTGGAAGCTATTACAGTTCCCACCTTTTAACGCTCCCTTTTATTTTGGGCGCCTCCTGCACCAGCTTTCGGTGGTACTCCAGGAGAAGCTCCTGTAGGCGATCCTCTTTTCTCTCGTACTCCTCCACGCTTCTGGTAGTCAGCTCCAGCAATTCAGTGGTATTCTGAAAAAGTCTACAGGCGTAACATGTGGACTTGGCGGTCTCCATTTTATCTCCGGTGAGCACCCAAACCTTCATGCCGGCGGCATGGAGAGCCTCGATGGTTTCTGCAGCTTGTTCCTGCAGCCTATCAAAACCAATGAAAAAACAAGAGAAATAAAAAATAATTTCTGTGATATAGACTAAATAAATTATTTCTGCTCTAATATAGGTGGTCTGTCTTCTAGGCAAGGAGCACAACCCTTACACATCCTTTGCTATATGCTGCAGTTGCAAGCGCGGAGGCTGGCCAGATTGCTGGCTCCATCCTGCTTTAGTGCACCACTGCTCCTCCGATGCTGCAGAGGTAAAGCCACCTCTGTTCGCAGCATGAGCACACAACTTGGGCCACAGGTACAACCATGCCGCAAATCCAAACTGTCAATCATCAGGAGTGTACCGCCCCCAGAAAGTGAGCCGCAGGCAGAAGAGTGGTGAGATCCTCAATAAGACAACAACTTGACCTGATTTAATACTATGGGTGATGTGTTTAAAAACTGGGAATTACTTAGGGGGGGGGGGGGGGGGGGGGGGGGGTTAAAAATACTGCTGTTTCATGCCACAAAAACCTTTTTAAAATGGCCACGTCTCTTCCTTTTAATCTGTTGTCAGAGAAAATCCATCTTTAGTAACAGACAACAAGGTGGAGAATCTGCTGCTCCCAGAGGCGGCCGCCAACCCCCCCTCCCCCCCTCCGCTCCCAGAGGCGGCCTCCCTCCCCCCCCCTCCGCTCCCAGAGGCGGCCTCCCCCCCACCCTCCGCTCCCAGAGGCGGCCTCCCCCCCCACCCTCCGCTCCCCAGAGGCGGCCTCCCCCCCCACCCTCCGCTCCCAGAGGCGGCCTCCCCCCCCCCCCTCCGCTCCCAGAGGCGGCCTCCCCCCCCCACCCTCCGCTCCCAGAGGCGGCCTCCCTCCCCCCCTCCCGCTCCCAGAGGCGGCCTCCCTCCCCCCCTCCGCTCCCAGAGGGCGGCCTCCCTCCCCCCCCTCCGCTCCCAGAGGCGGCCTCCCCTCCCCCCCCTCCGCTCCCAGAGGCGGCCTCCCTCCCCCCCCCTCCGCTCCCAGAGGCGGCCTCCCTCCCCCCCCTCCGCTCCCAGAGGCGGCCTCCCCACCACCCCTCCGCTACCAGAGGCGGCCTCCCCTCCCCCCCCCTCCGCTCCCAGAGGCGGCCTCCCTCCCCCCCCCCTCCGCTCCCAGAGGCGGCCTCCCCCCCCACAACCCTCCGCTCCCAGAGGCCGGCCTCCCCCCCCGCACCCTTCGCTCCCAGAGGCGGGATCTCTCAGCCCCCCCCCCCCCATTCTAAGCATGTCTAATATGTTTAGTGAAAGCCATGAACATAGTCTGCAGTAAAACAAGTGTGTACGGCCAGGCTGGACCCCAGCTTTGTATAGGGGTGATACATTGCAGTGTAACAGCTCTGTATATGATGCTTCTTACAAGTCTCTGGCTGTGAATCAATTGCATTCTTTTACAGGAAACCTGTCCAGTCGATTTTCCGCCTGAAACCAGCGGCATGGCTGTACAGGCTCTAGGGCAACAATGGAAACGATACCAGTTTTGTAGTAATCTGAAGTGCCAGTGCTACAAAAATCAAGGTTTACAGCCATACGCAGAATAGCCTGCGAGTAACCCGGGGCTGTGCCTATCTGCTCAGAGTGCAGCAGCACCCCCCAATGCACTTCTACGCTACTTTGCGTATATTCAAGACCTGGTTTCTCCGTGCTGGCCCGTCGGATCGCTGCAAAACAGGCAGCATTGGTATTGTTGTACCAGGACGTACACAGAGCCAAGCTCCGAGCAGTATAAACATACCCACAAATTCTCCTTAAAATGATGGCATTTTAAGATCTGCAGTCACCGGAACTTTGACTTCTCCCAAGAAAGGCGATTTCCTAACAATAATGGACGGCTGCAGCGTCAGAGGTCTTATTTGTTAATTACAATGTGCAATGAACACGAGAGTATACGAGGGCAGCGGAAACCGTCCCGTCACCAGAAATAAAGATATGGCTGGAATTTACAGATGTTGTAACTGAAAGCAGCGCAGGGGATTGGTAATAAACAGGAGTCCTGACGTGTCATATAACTGCTGTGTATCGGGTTACAGAGCTCGCTGACACGGACGGCTCGGCTCACACTTCTGGGCCATGCACAAAATGACAAAGGTGTTGTATCCCCGGAGCTTCCCAGGATGACGCGGTACAGACCACCATGGCATACGCTGAGCTCCCCAGACATCGCCCCCCCGACCACCACTGACGTTCCCCTCTATTTGGCCCCGTACTAAACAGGTTTGGCAGTGCAAGTGTGCGCTCCTCCAATGTACAAACATCCCGGCTCAATAAAAAGGAAACCCACACTGATTGCTGTCATAAAGACAACACATTTATTGCACGGTATACAAAGGGCGATTGATGAAAGTATTTTCTGTACGTCAGGACGTGACGTTGAATGATTTTATAGGCACGCATCGTATGTGCACTGGAAACGCAGTGTGAATACAGCTCTATAATGTGCTGCACCTGAACTGTCTGCATTCATTATCTAATAAAACAGAGAATTCTTAAAACGCCTTAAACAAAAAAAAGGAACTTTTTTTGCAGTAGGGAAAAGTAGGAAACGCCTTAAATCTGTCTTCATCAAATTTAGCCCCCCAATATCATCTGTAGATGCTCCATCTTCTGATGCCAAGGCTCATCCTCCAGACCCTCATGCTAGGCTGTTAGGCCCCCTATGTCTGATAACCGTTAAAACAGAACCTGTTACCAGATTTGGGCCCCATAAGCTGCAGCCACCACCAGTGGGCTCTTATATATAGCATTCTAATATGCTGTATATACGAGCCCAGGCCACTGTGTAGAACATAAAAATAACTTTATAATACTCACTTAAACAGTCGCTGCGCTGGAGTTGGGTCAGATGGGTGTCTTCGTTCTCTGTGTCGCGGCGCCTCCTCTTTCGGCCATCAGGAGAGGACATGCTGCGTCAGGACACAGCATGGCCGGATGATGGGCACGTACCCTAACTGTTTGCACCTTGTGGTGAACCCTCTGTATTTGCTCTCATGAAGGTTTCTCTTTATGGTAGACTTAGTCACTGAACCACATACTTCCCTGGAAAGTGTTCTTCACCTGGGTGGATCTTTGTTCACCATGTAAGGAATTCTGTGATCATCCACCATTGTTGTATTCTGTCGAGGTCCAGGCTTTTTGAGTTCTCAAGGTCACCAGTGTGCTCTTTTGATTTCACCACTCCTAACATACCTACTATATGATGGTCTGTTTCTCTTTCACTGAGAGCTCCATTGGCCGCATGTTATGTGGTTCACAGGAACAGCTTCCAAATGAAAACACCACACCTGGAATCAGTTCCAGACATTTTTTTTACCTGCTTAATTGATGATGGCTTATCAAGGGAAAAGCCCATCTAGCCCATTAAAAAATATTGATTTTTAGTCCCTTGAAAAAGAGGCAGCTACATATTAAAGAGCTGTAATTCCTAAACCCTTACCCCAATTAAGATGTGAGTACCCTCAAATTAAAGCTGAGAGTCTGTGATTTAAGCCCATTTTGATTATATCTTGAATATGTTTTGGAAAACAGCTAAAATACCAAAATGTGTGTCACTATCCAAAATATTTCTGGACAAGTATATACTTTTCTAAAGGGAAAATTATTCAAAAACACACATCTAGTGATATAGTGGTTGAGTGTCTCCTGATCTAAACCCAACCGAACACCTATGGGTAATTCTGGAGGGACAAGTTGACCATCACTCTCCATCCAGCATCCAGGCTCTAAAAGACCTCGTTCTTGAAGAATGGAAAAAGATAGAGGTTAAATTGTTCATTTCGATAAAAGTGAATCATGGTCTAAAGGAGCGCTATGGAGGTCACAAATCGTTTAGTAAGTTTTATTTGTTTTATCAAAGCCACAACGCGTTTCGATATACACAATATCTTCGTCAGGTGAATAACTGACGAAGATATTGTGTATATCGAAACGCGTTGTGGCTTTGATAAAACAAATAAAACTTACTAAACGATTTGTGACCTCCATAGCGCTCCTTTAGACCATGATTCACTTTGATACCTATTTCCCCCTTCGGGGGTCCATGGCAAGAGCTGCTTAAACGGAGGCTTCATCAAAACCAAGACCTTTTGGACACCTGTTCCCTCCACTAACCCGCGGCTGGATCAGGCTCACAGGAATCCATCTCCCTGGAAGGATCTTACGGATAATCCTCCTGACAGCGGAACATTACACTCCCGTCTATTACCGTGGTTGTGCGAGGGCTGCACAACCACTCCAGGTGAGCAGTTTTAATTACCGGTCTCACCGTTACTCCTGCCCTGAGACTCTTCACATGCGCTCCCTGTTTTCACTTCTTTCAGGCAAATTGTTCATTCGAGACCTAGAAGACTCGGTGTAGTCCTTAAAAAAAATCATAGGGGTCATAGAAAATACTAGATGTTGTGGATTTTGATGTGGGGTGTATTCACTTTTGTATCAACAAATTTGAGCAAAACTGAATATTTTGTAATTAAAGTTATATTATTAACCTTACTTTCATGTTATGGGTTAAAGAAATGTTCTGTGGAACGATTCTTGTGATATTAACGAAGATCTTACATTTATAGTTAGATAACTCCGTCCACTGGAGGAGCATCCAAACTATTTGTATAGCATGGTGCATGCCTATTATGAGAAGAATTTAGGAAACACATAAAAACTGAATAACTGTTTCTGCTTTATTAGTGTAAAATACATAATAAGCTGATAAAAATATACCCTGACTATGTGCATTAGTCATTCCTACAAGAGCCAAAAAGCAGCTCTGTAATGTGGTGACATCATGGGTGTAACCTCTGCCGGTCCAGATGTCATCAGTGTGATGAGGTCATCGCCCGGTAGCGGAGCGGTGTGCCGCCCAGGGAGAACATGCCGCTACTATAGCGGACACTTGAGAGTTCCATAATGTAAGCGAGATTGTGATCTTATCAACTTATCCTATTCCAAACATGTGGGGTAGGAGTTCCCCTTCAGGAAGAGATATCTGAACCATCGGACGCTATGTTCACACACTGCATTTTTTACCTGCTTTTTTTGTCCGTTTTTGCTGCAGAAATTTCTTGAGAAATTCTTGAAACCTTTCTGCAGACATTCCCCAGCAAAAACCTATGGGAAAAAAAAATTAGCTGTGCGCACACTGAGTTTTTTTCTTAAGAAAATCTACTGAAAGAATTTTCTTAAGAAAAGAAGGGAATTTTGTTTACTTACCGTAAATTCCTTTTCTTCTAGCTCCTATTGGGAGACCCAGACAATTGGGTGTATAGCTTCTGCCTCCGGAGGCCACACAAAGTATTACACTTTAAAAGTGTAACCCCTCCCCTCTGCCTATACACCCTCCCGTGCATCACGGGCTCCTCAGTTTTGGTGCAAAAGCAGGAAGGAGGAAACTTATAAATTGGTCTAAGGTAAATTCAATCCGAAGGATGTTCGGAGAACTGAAAACCATGAACCAAAAGAACGATTCAACATGAACAACATGTGTACACAAAAGAACAACCAGCCCGAAGGAAACAGGGGCGGGGTGCTGGGTCTCCCAATAGGAGCTAGAAGAAAAGGAATTTACGGTAAGTAAACAAAATTCCCTTCTTCTTTGTCGCTCCATTGGGAGACCCAGACAATTGGGACATCCAAGAGCAGTCCCTGGGTGGGTAAAAGAATACCTCGATAAAAAAGAGACGAAGACGACCCCCTCTTACAGGTGGGCAAACCGCCGCCTGAAGGACTCGCTTACCTAGACTGGAGTCTGCCGAAGCATAGGTATGCACCTGATAGTGTTTCGTGAAAGTGTGCAGACTAGACCAGGTAGCTGCCTGACACACCTGCTGAGCCGTAGCCCGGTGCCCGCAATGCACAGGACCGCACCCACGGCTCTGGTAGAATGGGCTTTCAGCCCCAAAGGAAGCGGAAGCCCAGAAGAACGGTAGGCTTCAAGAATCGGTTTCCTGATCCACCGAGCCAAGGTTGACTTGGAAGCCTGCGAACCCTTACGCTGGCCAGCGACAAGGACAAAGAGCGCATCTGAACGGCGCAGGGGGCGCCGTGCGAGACACGTAGAACCGGAGTGCTCTCACCAGATCTAATGAGTGTAAATCCTTTTCACATTGGTGAACTGGATTAGGGCAAAATGAAGGTAAGGAGATATCCTGATTGAGATGAAAAGGGGATACCACCTTAGGGAGAAATTCCGGGACCGGACGCAGAACCACCTTATCCTGGTGAAAAACCAGGAAGGGGGCTTTGCATGACAGCGCTGCCAGCTCCGACACTCTACGGAGTGATGTAACTGCCACTAGAAATGCCACCTTCTGCGAAAGACGTGATAAAGAGACATCCCGCAGCGTCTCGAAAGGTGGTTTTTGAAGAGCCGTTAGTACCCTGTTAAGGTCCCAGGGTTCCAGCGGACGCTTGTAAGGTGGGGACTATGTGGCAAACTCCCTGCAGGAACGTGCGGACCTGCGGAAGCCTGGCTAGACGCTTTTGAAAAAATACGGATAGCGCCGATACTTGTCCCTTGAGAGAGCCGAGTGACAAACCCTTGTCCATTCCGGATTGAAGGAATGAAAGAAAAGTGGGGTAAGGCAAAAGGCCAGGGAGCAAAACGATTATCAGAGCACCAGGATAAGAAGATCCTCCAAGACCTGTGATAGATCTTGGCGGACGTTGGTTTCCTGGCCTGTCTCATGGTGGCAATGACATCTTGAGATAACCCTGAGGACGCTAGGAGCCAGGACTCAATGGCCACACAGTCAGGTTGAGGGCCACAGAATTCAGATGGAAAAACGGCCCTTGTGACAGCAAGTCTGGGCGGTCTGGGAGCGCCCACGGTTGACCCACCGTGAGATGCCACAGATCCGGGTACCACGACCTCCTCGGCCAATCTGGAGCGACGAGAATGGCGCGACAACAGTCGGACCTGATTTTGCGCAGCACTCTGGGCAGCATCGCCAGAGGAGGAAATACATAAGGCAGTCGAAACTGCGACCAATCCTGAACTAATGCGTCCGCCGCCAGAGCTCTGTGAGCTTGAGACCGTGCCATGAATGCCGGGACTTTGTTGTTGTGCCGTGACGCCATGAGATCGATGTCCGGCGTTTCCCAGCGGCGACAGATCTCTCGAAACACGTCTGGGTGAAGAGACCATTCCCCCGCGTCCATGCCCTGACGACTGAGAAAATCTGCTTCCCAGTTTTCTACACCCGGGATGTGAACTGCGGAGATGGTGGAAGCTGTGGCTTCCACCCACTGCAGAATCCGTCGGACTTCCTGGAAGGCTTGACGACTGCGAGTGCCGCCTTGGTGGTTGATGTATGCGACGGCAGTGGCGTTGTCCGACTGGATACGGATCTGCCTGCCCTCCAGCCACCGATGAAAAGCCAATAGGGCTAGATACACTGCCCTGATCTCCAGAATATTGATCTGAAGGGATGACTATCGGAGTCCAGGTTCCCTGAGCCCTGTGGTGGAGAAAAACCGCCCCCCACCCTGACAGGCTCGCCCGATATAACTAATATGAGAATGCATGAGTGGATGTGTGCCTCCTTCCACACAAAGCATAAAACTGAGGAGCCCGTGATGCACGGGAGGGTGTATAGGCAGAGGGGAGGGGTTACACTTTTTAAAGTGTAATACTTTGTGTGGCCTCCGGAGGCAGAAGCTATACACCCAATTGTCTGGGTCTCCCAATGGAGCGACAAAGAAAGAATGAGCATGTCACTTGTTTTCTGCAGCTAACTGCGTTATTCACTCCATTGACTGTAATGTAATCATGAAATAGCGCAGGAATAACGCAGGTAGCAAGTGATGTGCGTTATTCCTGCGTTATACCCGCGTTATTTCGCGTTTTTGTGACATAGTGTACCTCCCCCTGCCCTGTGTTTTGCAGGGAAGTGGTGTCACTAGGACAGGAAGAGGAAAAAGAAGAGAAAAAAAAAAAGCGTGTGCTCCGCTGTATTTTTACCTTCCAGCCGGGTAAGCACACAGCGGCGGCCCGGTATTCTCAGGCTGGGGAGGGCGAGGGACAGGGTTAATGCCCCCCCCCCCCCATTCCCGCAGTCCATAATATCAGCCCGCAGCTGCCCCGGGACTGTCACATCCATTATGCGACAGTCCTGGAGTGTCCCCGGCTCTTCCAGATGTCGTGATGCGGGGGCAATCCAGGCAATATGGAGTTGACGGCAGCCAATAGCTGCCGCTAAGTCCAAGATTAGTAATTGCAGTGTCTATGACACGCCGTCACTAATCTGTAAGTGAAAGTAAAGAAACACTCACACACACCGACAAATCCTTTATTTTGAATAAAAGACAAAAAGCCCCTCTTTCACCACTTTATTAAACCCCCCGAACACAGCTCCGACGTAATCCACAGCGATGTCCCGCGGCGCTTCTAGCCCTGCTCCTGCCGTGTGCGACAGCTCTCCAGTGAGCGAGTGCTGAATGCGGCTCCTGAGCGAGGCTGCGGGTAACTACAGGTCATTTCTCACGGCCGGTAATGTGAACATTACCGGCCGCGAGAAGTGCAGTGTGTATGGGGGGGGGGGGATACACATAAATAAAGCTGGAATATCTATTCCTCTATATCTATCTATCTATATCTATTATCTATCTATCTATATCTATTATCTATCTATCTATCCATCTACCTATCTATATCTATTATCTATCTATCTATATCTATTATCTATCTATCTATATCTATCTATATCTATCTATATCTATCTATATCTATCTATATCTATCTATATCTATCTATATCTATCTATATCTATCTATATCTATCTATATCTATCTATATCTATCTCTCTATCTATACCGCTAAATATCTATCTCTATTTATTATCTATCTTTCTATATTATCTAATATCTATCTTTCTATATTATCTATTATCTATCTATATCTATCTAACCCTCTATCATATCTCTATCTCTGTATTATCTATTTTTTTTTTTTCATTTTCAATGTGCTTTATTGCTGTAAAAGCATTAAAAAACGCAGGGACCAACATGAAAAAAAAACGCACCATAAATGCGCCGAAAACGCACCAAAAAGGCGCCAAAAACGCACCAATACGCACCTGCGTTATTGGTGCGTTTTTTAACGCAGGTGTGCTAATCCTTCACTCAAGAAATTTCTTAAGAAAAATCATTTTTCTAGTGTGAACATAGCCTAACAGTTTTCAGCAAGTTCAATGAGTCGCACCGCCGGAAGCTTTTATAGAAACAGGATTCCATTGAGACAGCGGAGGGGACAATATTTGGCATATATGACCGGAATATGTAATGTCAGCCTATTTCCATCACTTGAATCAGGTGACAGAAGTGCCTGAGGCCTGATCATGTGTGCACCCCCTATGATACTTATTCATTTACATCAGAAAAGTGGGTAGCGGGGGTTGGAGATTAGCAATGGATTTAAAGGGGTATTCCCATCTCCAAGATCTTATCCCAATATGAAGCAAGTGTAATAATAACATTAGCAAATACCCCAAATTAGAAATGTGGTATAGTTCTTGTGATATAGCCATATCTCTTACCTCATGTGCAGGATATTGCAGCTTCGGTATCCATAGATACAACCACTCCTATACTGACAGTCATAACCATGGATACCTAAGCTGCAATGCCCTGCAGATGAGAACTATACTACATTTCTAATTGAAGGTATTTGCTCATATTTTTATAACACCTACTACATATTGGGATAGGATCTTTAAGATTGGACTACCCCTCTAAGTCTGAATTTCAAGGGTGAAGAGTAGCAAATTTTGAAGCAAGTCATAGTTGTTATAAAAAAAATAAAAAAAAAAAAAGGGGTCACTTTATGAGCTTTCATCCTACCCCTACCACATTTTTAGGCTGCTTTCACACCTCCGGTTTTTGCTGAGCAGCCCAATCTGGCTCAAAAACCTATGCAATGGATGCGGCGAAAAAAACCGCATCCTTTGCATAAGTTTTTACATGCAGCCCGTCCGTTTTTTGATGGTTGTGGCTGGATACTGAGCATGCTCAGTTCAAAAAAAAAAAAAAAAAAAAAAAAAAAAAAAAAAAAAAAAAAAAATCGCATGTGGCGGCCGGATGCGGTTTTTGTCGCAGAACGCCGCATCCGGCGTCCATAGGCATGCATTGGAAATCGCGCCGCATCGCGCCAGATGCGGCGTGATGCGTTTTTTTCGCCGCCCAAAAAAATGTGCCAGGTAACGTTCCATTCGGCCGCTGCATTGGCTAAATATGCCGCATCCGACAAAAAACGGACGCAACGTAAGGCCATGCGGCACAATACGGTGCTAATGCAAGTCTATGCAGGAAAAAACGCAACCAGCGGCAAAAAAAAAACGGTTACGTTTTTCCTGCAACGCGCCGTATTGTGCCTCTCAGCAAAAAACGGATGTGTGAAAGCAGCCTAAGAGACAGCAAAGGTGGGCTGTAATAAAGGGAGGGTGGCGGGTATGATCATCTATAAGATATGCAGGATTTTGGTAAACCTATTCCAGCTTAGTACTGGCATAAATTCTTACTTCTTATACACAAAGCAGAGTCCTTTTTTCCTCATTTATCCAGCCATCCATAGTATATTTTTTTCCCCTTAGGCATCAATACATCATAGGGATCGATGCAGGAATGGATCCCAAAAATGTAAATAGGATTGTTCCTAAATGCAGCATATCAGTTATCATACCAGATTGGGTTTAGATCTGGATCAGTAAAAGCTAAAAGCACCTGTCAGGCTACAACTAATGTATGGAAGCGGTCACTGACCGATTCCACTGCTGAATGTTCCCTATTCACGCACACAGGTGGACCTACTGGCGCACCTGTGTGAGTGAAACGGCCGTCGTTCGGCACCTGCTCCTTATTGTTCTATTGGAGCTGTTCTTTTAAGAACTTGATGGAATAAAGCAAAACATTTTTTTCCCCTGGATTTAGGGTGATGATATCTTTTTGGAACCCCACACACACAGTATATTGTATAGTTTGTAATCTCTCGCACACAGCCCACCTGTCCTCCACAGCAGTGGCTCCCAGTAAGTGCATGCCGTCCTCTATGTCATCAAACACCCGGGCCAGCTTCTCTTCTCTCTCGTGTAAAGCCATTTTTGCCTCGTCCAGCTCTTTGTTCATTTTATCATACTCCTCTTGGCTGAGCTCTTTAAATGCTACACAGAGGGTCCGGTATCCTTCCTAAAATATCACAAAACTGGTATTGATCAAAGGCGAAGAATGAACTACATTCCTGTCTAATTACTCTTCATACAAGCTCCAGCCCAGGCCTGTACAGGCGTCATACATACCAGTGCATTCTGCTCCACATGAACCTTAATGCGCTCAATCTCATCCCGGGCCACTCTGTGAAACACTGAAGAGTCGGCTCCTTTGCAGAAAAGGAAAATTTTGCCTGAAATAAAAGCAGCAAGTTAACAGATGACAAAGGCCGCGGGCACCGCTACAGAGGCCCGCCTTACCCCCGAGAGCGACAGAGGCCGCCATAAACGGGAGCGCGACAGAGGCCCGCGTACCCCGGAGAGCGACAGAGGCCCGCGTACCCCGGAGAGCGACAGAGGCCCGCCGTACCCCGGAGAGCGACAGAGGCCCGCCGCACCCGGGAGCGCGACAGAGGCCCGCCGCACCCGGGAGCGCGACAGAGGCCCGCCGCACCCGGGAGCGCGACAGAGGCCCGCCGCACCCGGGAGCGCGACAGAGGCCCGCCGCACCCGGGAGCGCGACAGAGGCCCGCCGCACCCGGGAGCGCGACAGAGGCCCGCCGCACCCGGGAGCGCGACAGAGGCCCGCCGCACCCGGGAGCGCGACAGAGGCCCGCCGCACCCGGGAGCGCGACAGAGGCCCGCCGCACCCGGGAGCGCGACAGAGGCCCGCCGCACCCGGGAGCGCGACAGAGGCCCGCCGCACCCGGGAGCGCGACAGAGGCCCGCCGCACCCGGGAGCGCGACAGAGGCCCGCCGTACCCGGGAGCGCGACAGAGGCCCGCCGTACCCGGGAGCGCGACAGAGGCCCGTCGTACCCGGGAGCGCGACAGAGGCCCGCCGTACCCGGGAGCGCGACAGAGGCCCGCCGTACCCGGGAGCGCGACAGAGGCCTAGTGTGAACACACCATTAAAAAGAGGTTTCCCAATTATGGAGAACTCTTATCCCACGGCTGCAGGTTTTTTATAAAAAAAAACACGCGCTTTTGTCACCCTCCTTCGGTCCAGCATTGAGTATCTGCCATTGTTTCGGTGACTGTTATTCTCCGCAGCACTGACAACGCTATAGCCATATCAGAGCTCAGCGGTTCTTTCCTGGATGACAGCATGAACCACACGAAGCACTGAGCTTGCTCTATGGTGGCAACGCTGTCTACATGAAGTCAGAGCCGCAGACATTAGACACAGCGCGGAGCAATGGCGGACGGTCAGCGCTGGAGCCAGTGAGGTGAGCAAGACAGATTTTTAGGTTATTTTAAAAGCACCAATCCAGCTCTTTTTTTTCCCCAGCACTGGAGTGGCGCTTTTAATCTAAGCCCCGTCATATACTCAATCCCCGGCGTCTTCCCCTTTTACTAATGCTGTTCCAGTTCTGCGGCGCCATCTTGTGCTTATAACTTCTGAATGACGGGAAGTCACAAGTTCTCAATACAAGTCTATGAGTGCCAGAATGAGGCTCCCATAGACTTGTATTGAGCTGAACAGAGATTTTTTTTTTTTTTATACATTTCATTGAATTGTAGAAATAAAGAGGAGAATAATGCACAAACTAATCTGCAGACCTAAGATTTTCCAAGGACCAAACCTTTAATACAAATTATGGACCCGGGAAAACAATGAAAAAGCCATGTTCTATGTGCATAGAACACTAAAACCTAGTAGGAAAACTTCACCAAAGTCCACAAATTTAAAAGCATACCTTTACTGCGCACACACCAGTCTAATATATCCAGTGACTGACCGGATTCTCATGCTCTGTAACATTCACTAAGAGGGTGGTTCTTCCTCATCAGCACTCTGCCAGTACTATGGGTGCTGGAACTAAATTTTCCCCTTACATCCCAACAAAAGTTCCCCATTTTGGAGGTGGGGGTCCCAGCTGTCCAAGTTATCGCCGGTCCTGTACAGCATCTCCCTGCAGCACTACTTTAGCAGATAGTGGCAGAGAGGTCCTATCCCATGCAGACAATAGGACAATATCATAAATATCTCTTCTTATGACCACTACATTTTTTTTTTTTTTAATTTCACTGCCATATTTTTACAGTCTAAATAAAATACCCAAAGCTCATATAGTGCCATCAGCTGAACATGTGAGCGCGGCTGTTTGCACGGTGCCAATCCCACTGTGCCAATGTTTGTTAATAGAGGAGCTTTCTTCTCAGTAATGATGACGAGTACGCCATTCATTTATCCCCCATATCTACCTGTGTTTGTTCTAACGAGCACGCTCATTCTCCGCCTCACCGGATCAAAGTTCAGCACGTGAAGGAGCTCGTACCTGGTAATAAATCAGAAACATCTATAAGCGGAGGTTATACAAAAGAGATCTTAAAAATCTCCATAAGGCAGAAATATACTCGCTCTCCTTTAAGACAATGTATAGAATTTAAAGGGGTTGGTGTGAGAATATAATATTGATGACCTATCCTCAGATCGGGGGGGGTCTGACGCCTGGCACCCCTATTACCCAGGTGATAATAGCTCCAACGGTGAGAACGGGGCTGACAATTACAAGACCTCATGTAACAGCTGCTGCCAAGAGCTGCAGATCGGCTCATATTCTCCTAAACTGGAGCAGATCCGCAGCATACAGCACCGGCTGCTACACACCGAGCTGTGCACTTCATTCCCATTCAATGCTTACATTCAGCTGACAGAGCTAATAACTGATCATACAGGATTTAAGGCCCCTATATACATTAGACTGATGTTATCTGAACCCGCCAATATCGCTGGGCTCGGCCAACAGTCTCATGTGTATGGAGATTGCGGACGACTATTGGTAGGGGAGATGTTGATCGTGCATGTCCGATATATGACACCTGGTTGCTTTGCTCTGCTACAGATAAGGCCCACAGAGCTACAAGGGCGCCCTCCCCCCCTCAGAGGTGTAAGGGCGCCCTCCCCCCCTCAGAGGTGTAAGGGCGCCCTCCCCCCCTCAGAGGTGTAAGGGCGCCCTCCCCCCCTCAGAGGTGTAAGGGCGCCCTCCCCCCCTCAGAGGTGTAAGGGTGCCACCCCCCCCTCAGAGCTGTAAGGGTGCCACCCCCCCCTCAGAGCTGTAAGGGTGCCACCCCCCCCTCAGAGCTGTAAGGGTGCCACCCCCCTCAGAGCTGTAAGGGTGCCACCCCCCCCCTCAGAGCTGTAAGGGTGCCACCCCCCCCCCTCAGAGCTGTAAGGGTGCCACCCCCCCCTCAGAGCTGTAAGGGTGCCACCCGCCACCCCCCCTCAGAGCTATAAGGGTGCCACCCGCCACCCCCCGCTCAGAGCTGTAAGGGTGCCACCCCCCCCACCCCCTCAGAGCTGTAAGGGTGTCACCCCCCCCTCAGAGCTGTAAAGGTGCCACCCCCCCTCAGAGCTGTAAAAGTGCCACCCCCCCTCAGAGCTGTAAAGGTGCCACCCCCCCTCAGAGCTGTAAAGGTGCCACCCCCCTCACAGCTGTGTGGGAAGCCCCAACACCCCTCAAAGCAGTATGGGAGCTAGCCCTGCCCTGCGTAATGGCCGTGTCTGACCGTACAGGGACATGTTCTGATCATACCACATCTCCTGGGCAGGGGTGGACGCGAAATAGTATACAGACAATATAGCACAGGATCATACCTGACGATTGCGGTCCTATGCTGGGGGCCAGAGCCATATGCGCTTTACCTCAGAGTTCCTCTGCGCGGCAGCGGAAATCATCTATGCAAAGCTTCACCAAAGGCAACAGCCGGCAAATCAGAGGTCAGCAGGTGACGTCGCTGCATGACGTCACCTGCTGGCCTCTGATTGGTCGTTGTCTGTCAATGGTATCGCTTCGCAGAGAGTTCCTCTGTGTGATGGCGGAAATCATCTGAAGTAAAGCGCAGATGGCTGCGGCCTCTGGCATAGGGCCGCAATCGTCAGGGGGCCTGCATTAATATATATATATATATATATATATATATATATATATATTATTTTTTCTTTGTTTAAAATATTTATATTTTGTATGTGAAAAAAGGGCATATTACTACAGGCTGGGACATTGCTAAAGAAGGGGACATGGATGGGCACAAGAATAGACACATTGCTACAGGAGACATGGAGGGGCACATTACTACAGGATGGGGACATGGAGGGGCACATTACTACAGGATGGGGACATGGAGGGGTACATTACTACAGGATGGGGACATGGAGGGGTACATTACTACAGGATGGGGACATGGATGGGCACATTACTACAGGATGGGGACATGGATAGGCACATTACTACAGGGGACATGGATGGGCACATTACTACAGGGGACATGGATGGGCACATTACTACAGGGGACATGGATGGGCACATTACTACAGGGGACATGGATGGGCACATTACTACAGGGGACATGGATGGGCACATTACTACAGGGGACATGGATGGGCACATTACTACAGGGGACATGGATGGGCACATTACTACAGGGGACATGGATGGGCACATTACTACAGGGGACATGGATGGGCACATTACTACAGGGGACATGGATGGGCACATTACTACAGGGGACATGGATGGGCACATTACTTCAGGGGACATGGATGGGCACATTACTACAGATGACGAGATGGGCACATTATTATGACTGTGGGGGGGGGGGAATCATTATTTCCTCTTCCATTCCAGCAGTCATTATCAGACAACTTTTTGTTATTAGAGCTACAAATACCACAAAATTATGGATTTTTCGAGAAGTGACACACCACCTTAGTTATGCTTTTTTTTTTTTTTTTTTTTACAAATTTTGACACATCACGCTCAAAAGGTTGGCCATCACTGTCATAGAGCAAGGAGAGGTACAAGTGCGATATACGGCTTGTACACCACTCCGTTTGCTCCTTGGTATCCTCGCTCATCTCATTTCTATGTCTTCCTCACCCCCCGTCCATTCGGCTCTTCTCCCCTCTTCAATCTTAATCTCCGTCCATTTGCTTCCCTTTTTACCATCAATCTGTCACCTGCCACGTTTATCTCCATACGTCTGCCTCATAATGGTGATGGAGCACTACGAGGAGATGGAGCGGGTGGCCGTTATACTTACACCTCCATCTCGTTCTTCTGATTTTTCACCCTCATAACGTCATTTTCCGTTCCCATGTATGTAAATCCATACCTGAAATAAATGAGACGTAAACCTAAATAATCAGGATCTGAATACATCATAGACATTGGGCACGTAGAATAAGGCAGTACCTTTACACAGGAGAACAAAGAATATCACTATTCAAAATATAACACTGTTCCTTATCTGCAGTGAGGAGCCTGAAGCCACAAGTGTGGGGGCTTCACCCAGCGTTACAGGGTCTCCAGCCGGCTCCGCAAATGCAAGTGGACCTATAAAGCCTCTGCTATACCAAGGCCAAGTCAGGAGGATCGCCTGATGGGCTCTTATACAACACAAAATAATCTGACCATTGCCATCAGTCAGAATCGCCGAAGTTAAAAATATAAATTATACGTAAATGTATACGTTTTTCCTGCATTACACAATGGTATAATCAATGCAAGAAAGCCAAGGCTGGACACATCTGTACTCTGATGGACGGCTGTAACTCACCCATAAGCTCCTGTGATAAAAACAAATTATATACCATAAGGTAAAAGGTTTTATATATCCATCTGCACGTTTATTAGATTATGCAGACAGGGCCAGAAAACTGTGGACAAGGACAATCACCGACATGTACTGGGTACGTGATTTACAGTCCTAAAGTGCTCCATACACAGACTAAAGTTAGCCGAACAGATGTTGGAGGACAGTCATGTTGAGAACACAAACCAGAGAGCCCAGAGGAGGAGGCAACAGACAGGGGAGCCCAGAGGAGGAGACGACGACGACAGAGGAGCCCAGAGGAGGAGACGACGACGACAGAGGAGCCCAGAGGAGGAGACGACGACGACAGAGGAGCCCAGAGGAGGAGACGACGACGACAGGCAGGGGAGCCCAGAGGAGGAGACGACGACGACAGGCAGGGGAGCCCAGAGGAGGAGACGACGACAGGCAGGGGAGCCCAGAGGAGGAGACGACGACAGGCAGGGGAGCCCAGAGGAGGAGACGACGACAGGCAGGGGAGCCCAGAGGAGGAGACGACGACGGCAGGGGAGCCCAGAGGAGGAGACGACGACGACAGAGGAGCCCAGAGGAGGAGACGACGACAGAGGAGCCCAGAGGAGGAGACGACGACAGACAGGGGAGCCCAGAGGAGGAGACGACGACAGACAGGGGAGCCCAGAGGAGGAGACGACGACAGACAGGGGAGCCCAGAGGAGGAGACGACGACGACGACAGACAGGGGAGCCCAGAGGAGGAGACGACGACAGACAGGGGAGCCCAGAGGAGGAGACGACGACGACAACAGACAGGGGAGCCCAGAGGAGGAGGAGACGACGACGACGACAACAGAAAGGGGAGCCCAGAGGAGGAGACGACGACGACAGACAGGGGAGCCCAGAGGAGGAGACGACGACGACGACGACGACGACAACAGACAGGGGAGCCCAGAGGAGGAGACGACGACGACAGACAGGGGAGCCCAGAGGAGGAGACGACGACGACGACAACAACAGACAGGGGAGCCCAGAGGAGGAGACGACGACGACAACAGACAGGGGAGCCCAGAGGAGGAGACGACGACGACGACGACAACAGACAGGGGAGCCCAGAGGAGGAGACGACGACGACGACGACAGACAGGGGAGCCCAGAGGAGGAGACGACAACGACAACAGGCAGGGGAGCCCAGAGGAGGAGACGACGACGACAGACAGGGGAGCCCAGAGGAGGAGACGACGACGACAACAGACAGGGGAGCCCAGAGGAGGAGACGATGACGACAACAGACAGGGGAGCCCAGAGGAGGAGACGACGACGACGACAACGACGACAACAGACAGGGGAGCCCAGAGGAGGAGACGACGACGACAGACAGGGGAGCCCAGAGGAGGAGACGACGACGACAACAGACAGGGGAGCCCAGAGGAGGAGACGACGACGACAACAGACAGGGGAGCCCAGAGGAGGAGACGACGACGACAACAGACAGGGGAGCCCAGAGGAGGAGACGACGACGACAACAGACAGGGGAGCCCAGAGGAGGAGACGACGACGACAGACAGGGGAGCCCAGAGGAGGAGACGACGACGACAGACAGGGGAGCCCAGAGGAGGAGACGACGACGACGACAACAGAAAGGGGAGCCCAGAGGAGGAGACGACGACGACAGACAGGGGAGCCCAGAGGAGGAGACGACGACGACGACGACGACAACAGACAGGGGAGCCCAGAGGAGGAGACGACGACGACAGACAGGGGAGCCCAGAGGAGGAGACGACGACGACGACAACAACAGACAGGGGAGCCCAGAGGAGGAGACGACGACGACAACAGACAGGGGAGCCCAGAGGAGGAGACGACGACGACGACGACAACAGACAGGGGAGCCCAGAGGAGGAGACGACGACGACAGACAGGGGAGCCCAGAGGAGGAGACGACAACGACAACAGACAGGGGAGCCCAGAGGAGGAGACGACGACGACAGACAGGGGAGCCCAGAGGAGGAGACGACTACGACAACAGACAGGGGAGCCCAGAGGAGGAGACGATGACGACAACAGACAGGGGAGCCCAGAGGAGGAGACGACGACGACGACAACGACGACAACAGACAGGGGAGCCCAGAGGAGGAGACGACGACGACAGACAGGGGAGCCCAGAGGAGGAGACGACGACGACAACAGACAGGGGAGCCCAGAGGAGGAGACGATGACGACAACAGACAGGGGAGCCCAGAGGAGGAGACGACGACGACAACAGACAGGGGAGCCCAGAGGAGGAGACGACGACGACAACAGACAGGGGAGCCCAGAGGAGGAGACGACGACGACAACAGACAGGGGAGCCCAGAGGAGGAGACGACGACGACAACAGACAGGGGAGCCCAGAGGAGGAGACGACGACGACAACAGACAGGGGAGCCCAGAGGAGGAGACGACGACGACAGACAGGGGAGCCCAGAGGAGGAGACGATGACGACAGACAGGGGAGCCCAGAGGAGGAGACGACGACGACAACAGACAGGGGAGCCCAGAGGAGGAGACGACGACGACGACAACAGACAGGGGAGCCCAGAGGAGGAGACGACGACGACGACGACAACAGACAGGGGAGCCCAGAGGAGGAGACGACGACGACAGACAGGGGAGCCCAGAGGAGGAGACGACGACGACGACAACAGACAGGGGAGCCCAGAGGAGGAGACGACGACGACAACAGACAGGGGAGCCCAGAGGAGGAGACAACGACAACAGACAGGGGAGCCCAGAGGAGGAGACGACGACGACAACAGACAGGGGAGCCCAGAGGAGGAGACGACGACGACAACAGACAGGGGAGCCCAGAGGAGGAGACGACGACGACAACAGACAGGGGAGCCCAGAGGAGGAGACGGCGACAACGACGACAGACAGGGGAGCCCAGAGAAGGAGGAGACGACAACAGACAGGGGAGCCCAGAGGAGGAGACGACGACGACAGGCAGGGGAGCCCAGAGGAGGAGACGACGACAGGCAGGGGAGCCCAGAGGAGGAGACGACGACAGGCAGAGGAGCCCAGAGGAGGAGACAACGACAGACAGGGGAGCCCAGAGGAGGAGACGACGACAGACAGGGGAGCCCAGAGGAGGAGATAACGACAGGCAGGGGAGCCCAGAGGAGGAGACGACGACAGACAGGGGAGCCCAGAGGAGGAGGAGGTGGAGACGATGACAGGCAGGTGAGCCCAGAAGAGGGAGAGACTACAACAAACGGGAGCCCAGAGGAGGAGGACACAACAGGAGACTGATAGCAACTCTCTCATTAACACCACAGGAGTGCTTGGCTGACAGCAATTTAATGTATATGGGGTTAATATAATATAAAATTAATATACAAATTGAATGTACAAATCAAATTAATCTCTGAGTGTGATAAAGCTTGAGATTCTTGATGATTTCCTATAAAAGGATAGGATCGGCTGTATAACATGCTCCAGCCCCTATACCCCCGGACAGGCAGTATAATAAGGGGCTGGAACATGTTGTACACCTGATTGTAAAATGTCATTCTCTGCCCCATAGGCATACATGTGTAGAGTGGGGAACACAACTAAAATGTGAGGGAGACGCCTCCCCTCATTGCCACCTAGAGCTACAAATACAGTCCCCTACAGACTGCCCCTGCTGCCGTATCTGCAGAGGCTGCACATTAGTAATAAGAAGAAATAGTGGAACATTTCCTTTTTAATGCATCTTTTTCTGCTGAAAATGTAAAAAATGTTTGTGTTTTTATACAAATGGAATAAATTTATCTTATAAGATTATCACTAAAAATAGACCATGCTGTTCTCAAAGGAGAGCAGCAGGGGGCGCTACCACCCCGGAGATCATCAATCCCATCATATGAACTATAGTACCCAGAGGTGGAGGATTGTGAAAGCAGACAGCTGTGCGGCTGCTGACAGCGCTAATGACCCCACTAAACGGAAGCCCGTGCTCTTCACACCTTACGGAAGCGCTGAGAAAGTGCTGCAAATGCATGCGACATCATTCATTACACCTGCCGAGCCGGCAATAACGGCACCTGGAGATACACGGAGGACGCCACATCTGCAGCTACTGCGAGGACCGCCCGCACTGCGAGGACCGCCCGCACTGATAGCTGTGGAGTGCGGTCAGTTCACTCTATACATGACCTCCGCCGCGAGCGCCGCATACATCACACGGGACCTCCGCCACGTGCTCCGCATACATCACACAGGACCTCCGCCGCGAGCGCCGCATACATCACACGGGACCTCCGCCACGTGCACAGCATACATCACATAGGACCTCCGCCACGTGCACAGCATACATCACGGGACCTCCGCTACGTGCACAGCATACATCACATAGGACCTCCGCCGCGAGCGCCGCATACATCACACGGGACCTCCGCCACGTGCACAGCATACACCACACGGGACCTCCGCTACGTGCACAGCATACATCACACAGGACCTCCGCCGCGAGCGCCGCATACATCAAACGGGACCTCCGCCGCGAGCGCCGCATACATCATACGGGACCTCCGCCACGTGCACAGCATACATCACACGGGACCTCCGCCACGTGCACAGCATACATCATACAGGACCTCCGCTACGTGCACAGCATACATCACACGGGACCTCCGCTACGTGCACAGCATACATCACACAGGACCTCCGCTACGTGCACAGCATACATCACACGGGACCTTCGCCGCGAGCGCCGCATACATCACACGGGACCTCCGCCACGTGCACAGCATACATCACACAGGACCTCCGCCACGTGCTCCGCATACATCAAACAGGAGCTCCGCATACATCACACAGGACCTCCACCAAGTGCTCCGCATACATCACACAGGACCTCCGCTACGTGCTCCGCATACATCACACAGGACCTCCGCCACGTGCTCCGCATACATCACACAGGAGCTCCGCATACATCACACAGGACCTCCACCAAGTGCTCTGCATACATCACACAGGACCTCCGCCACGTGCTCCGCATACATCACACAGGAGCTCCACCAAGTGCTCCACACATCATACAGGACCTCCGCCACGTGCTCCGCATACATCACACAGGCTCCACCACATACTCCGCATACATCACACAGGACCTCCGCCACGTGCTCCGCATACATCACACAGAACCTCCGCCACGTGCTCCGCATACATCACACAGGACCTCCGCCGCGAGCGCCGCATACATCACACGGGACCTCCGCCACGTGCACAGCATACATCACACGGGACCTCCGCTACGTGCACAGCATACATCACACAGGACCTCCGCCACGTGCTCCGCATACATCACACAGGACCTCCGCCACGTGCTCCATATACATCATACAGGACCTCCGCCACGTGCTCCGCATACATCACACAGGACCTCCGCCGCGAGCGCCGCATACATCACACGGGACCTCCGCCACGTGCACAGCATACATCACACGGGACCTCCGCTACGTGCACAGCATACATCACACAGGACCTCCGCCACGTGCTCCGCATACATCACACAGGACCTCCGCCACGTGCTCCATATACATCATACAGGACCTCCGCCACGCGCTCCGCATACATCACACAGGACCTCGCCACATGCTCCGCATACATCACACAGGACCTCAGCCACGTGCTCCGCATACATCACACAGGAGCTCCGCCACGTGCGCCACATACATCACACAGGACCTCCACCAAGTGCTCCACATACATCATACAGGACCTACGCCACGTGGGCCGCATACATCACAAGGAACCTCCGCCATGTCCTCCGCATACATCACAAGGAACCTCCGCCATGTCCTCCGCATACATCACAAGGAACCTCCGCCATGTCCTCCGCATACATCACAAGGGACCTCTGCCATGTCCTCCGCATACATCACAAGGGACCTCCGCCATGTCCTCCGCATACATCACAAGGAACCTCCGCCATGTCCTCCGCATACATCACAAGGAAACCTCCGCCATGTCCTCCGCATACATCACAAGGAACCTCCGCCATGTGCTCCACATACATCACAAGGAACCTCTGCCATGTCCTCCGCATACATCACAAGGGACCTCTGCCATGTGCTCCACATACATCACAAGGGACCTCTGCCATGTGCTCCGCATACATCACAAGGGACCTCTGCCATGTGCTCCGCATACATTACAAGGGACCTCCGCCATGTGCTCCGCATACATCACAAGGGACCTCCGCCATGTGCTCCGCATACATCACAAGGGACCTCTGCCATGTCCTCCGCATACATCACAAGGGACCTCTGCCATGTGCTCCGCATACATTACAAGGGACCTCCGCCATGTGCTCCACATACATCACAAGGGACCTCTGCCATGTGCTCCGCATACATCACAAGGGACCTCTGCCATGTGCTCCGCATACATTACAAGGAACCTCCGCCATGTGCTCCGCATACATCACAAGGGACCTCCGCCATGTGCTCCGCATACATCACAAGGGACCTCTGCCATGTGCTCCGCATACATCACAAGGGACCTCTGCCATGTGCTCCGCATACATTACAAGGGACCTCCGCCATGTGCTCCGCATACATCACAAGGGACCTCCGCCATGTGCTCCGCATACATCACAAGGGACCTCTGCCATGTCCTCCGCATACATCACAAGGGACCTCTGCCATGTGCTCCGCATACATTACAAGGGACCTCCGCCATGTGCTCCACATACATCACACAGGTGAAGTTTAAATTAGCCCACTTTTACATTGTTACCAACATTTATAATGTAAGTGTAAAATACAATTTGCAGAATTTCTACTGGGACTCACTTTTTGGCTCCGGTCACGAGAGCGATTTCATCAGGAGAAGAGGAGATGTACGAACACTTGTTCTCCGATGATACATCGGGTCCGTCAGTCTGACACTCGTCCCTCAGCTGCACCGTATGGCACAGGCACAGCGCCCGCAGGAACAGCTCTTCTCTGTCCTACAGGGCATGAGAAACATCAGCATAGCACAGGCACAGCGGCAAATCGTATATAGCACTACGGACATATAATATATACACAGTGACGTCACACAGGACTAGGACCTGCTGCAGACTATAGAACGTTATAAAGGCCTGGTCACATTATAGAGTAATGTGGCGTCAGGTCCTACACACGACTATTACCATTGTGCCGTCATATTCTGCGACTTTCACTTCTGTATTTACAGCCTTAAATATACTGGATCACATGCGCCACCAGTGAGATTTCCAGATCATGTCATAGGGTAACCTTTGTGCTTAACTATTAACCCCTTCACGACCTTGGACGGATCTATCCGTCAAGGATTGTGTCCCATTAAGCCCCGCCCCCTGCCGCGGGCAGGCGGCGACGGTCGGCACACATATCAGCTGTTTTCAACAGCTGACATGTGTGCCTGCATGTTGCGAGTGGAATCGCTTCCACTCGCAACATTTAACCCCTTAAATCTCGCTGCCAAAGTCTGGCAGCGAGATCTATATGCGCGCGGCCATGTTTTTTACTTACCGCCGCCCTCACCGGAAGTCACGTGAGTGATTACGTGACGTTCGGTGGTTGCCATCGTAGCACAGGGTCATGTGATGACGCCTGCAGCTACGAAGTTTCACTTTCGTTTTTCCTCGGCCCAGAGCAGAGGGAAACCGGAAGTGACTGAATCTGCTGTTTACAGCTGTGATCAGCAGATAGATAACAGCGATCGGATTGCTGATCGCTATTGCCCCCTAGGGGGACTAGTAAAATTAAAAAAAAAAAGTAAAAAAAAAGTTTTAAAAAATAAAAACAAAAAAAAACCAAAACTAAAAGTTCAAATCACCCCCCTTTCACCCCATTGAAAATTAAAAGGTTTAAAAATAAATAAATATACACATATTTGGTATCGCCGCGTTCAGAAATGCCCGATCAAAATATAAAATCAATTAATCTGATTGGTAAATGGCGTAGTGACAAAAAAATTCCAAACGCCAAAATTACGTTTTTCGGTCGCCGCATGTTTTACGCAAAATGCAATAACAGGCGATCAAAACGTAGCATCTGCGCAAAAATGGTACCATTATAAACGTCAGCTCGAGACGCAAAAAATAAGCCGTCACTGAGCCATAGATCCCGAAAAATGAGAACACTACGTGTTTCGGAAAATGGCGCAAAACGTACGCCACTTTTATTGGACAAACTTGTGAATTTTTTTAACCCCTTAGATACAAGTAAACCTATACATGTTTGGTGTCTACAAACTCGCACCGACTTGAGGCATCACAACAACACATCAGTTTTACCATATAAAGAACACAGTGAATAAAACATCCCAAAAACTATTGTGCGATCACACTTTTTTTTGCAGTTTTCCCACACTTGGAATTTTTTTGCTGTTTTCCAGTACAATATATGGTAAAACTTATGGTTTCATTTAAAAGTACAACTCGTCCCGCAAAAAACAGACCCTCATATGGCAAGATTGACGGAATAATAAAGTTACGGCTCTCGGAAGAAAAGGAGCAAAAAACAAAAAAAGCAAAAACGGAAAGTGACCGGGGGCTGAAGGGGTTAAAGGGAATTAGTCATGAAACACCCCCCCCCCCCAAAAAAAAGAGAATTTTGTTTACTTACCGTAAATTCTTTTTCTTATAGTTCCGTATTGGGAGACCCAGACATTGGGTGTATAGCTTCTGCCTCCGGAGGACACACAAAGTACTACACTAAAAAGTGTAGCTCCTCCCTCTGAGCCTATACACCCCCTGGAGAACCAGATCTAGCCAGTTTAGTGCAAAAGCTGAAGGAGAATAGCCACCTACAAGTAAAGACAGAGCAAGAACCGGAACAACCGGAGACTCTGTCCACGACAACAGCCGGTGATAACACGCGGAACAAGAAATTGCCAACAGGCAACAGGGAGGGAGCTGGGTCTCCCAATACGGAACTATAAGAAAAAGAATTTACGGTAAGTAAACAAAATTCTCTTTTTCTTTATCGTTCCTATGGGAGACCCAGACATTGGGACGTCTCAAAGCAGTCCATGGGTGGGAATAAACAGAAAAACTGAGAAGTAGGCAGAGCCTAACTTCACAAATGGGCGACAGCCGTCCGAAGGATGCGTCTGCCCAAGCTCGCATCTGCCGAAGCATGAGCATGCACTTGGTAGTGCTTTGAAAAGGTATGCAGGCTAGTCCAAGTGGCAGCCTGACAGACTTGCTGAGCCGTAGCCTGGTGCCTGAAAGCCCAAGAGGCACCGACAGCTCTGGTCGAGTGTGCCTTGATCCCCGGCGGGGGAGGCACCTGAGAACACTGGTAGGCATCGGAAATGGTCGACCTAATCCAACGAGCTAAGGTCGGCTTAGAAGCAGAGAGGCCCTTACGCCGACCTGTGGTTAGCACAAAAAGAGAGGTGCACCGCCTAAGAGCAGCGGTGCGAGACACATAGATCCGGAGCGCCCGCACCAGATCCAGAGTATGCAACGCTTTTTCAAAGCGATGAACAGGAGCCGGACAAAAGGAAGGCAAGGAAATATCCTCGTTAAGGTGGAAAGGAGAAACCACCTTAGGGAGAAAGTCCTGAGTTGGACGGAGAACCACCTTGTCTTGATGAAAAAAACAAAAAAGGTGACTCCGAAGAGAGCGCAGCCAAATCAGAGACTCTCCTGAGGGAAGTTATGGCCACTAGAAAGACCACTTTCTGTGAAAGACGAAACAAAGAAACCTCCCTAAGAGGCTCAAAGGGGGGTTTCTGCAAGGCCGTGAGAACCAAATTGAGGTCCCAGGGATCCAAGGGCTGCCGGTAAGGCGGAATGATGTGAGACGCGCCCTGCATGAAGGTGCGCACTTGAGCCAGCCTGGCGATACGCCGCTGGAACAGTACTGACAGAGCCGAGACTTGTCCCTTGACGGAATTGAGGGATAGTCCTAGCTGCAGACCCGACTGTAGAAAGGACAGAAGGGTCGGCAAGGAAAAAGGCCAAGGAGCATGGCCGGAAGAGCGACACCAGGACAGGAAAATTCTCCAAGTCCTGCGATAGATTTTGGCTGAGGAAGACTTCCGAGCCCGAGTCATAGTGGAAATGACTTCAGGAGGAATACCAGAAGCCGTTAAGATCCAGGACTCAAGAGCCACGCCGTCAATCTGAGAGCCGCAGAATTCTGGCGGAAAAACGGACCTTGTGAGAGAAGGTCTGGACGGTTCGGAAGATGCCACGGCACCTCTACGGACAGATGGAGCAGGTCTGGGTACCAAGCTCGCCTGGGCCAGTCCGGAGCAATGAGGATGACCCGACGGCCCTCCATTCTGATCTTGCGCAGAACTCTGGGCAAGAGAGCTAGAGGGGGAAACACGTAGGACAGACGAAACTGGGACCAGTCTTGAACCAGAGCGTCCGCTGCAAAGGCCTGAGGATCGTGGGAGCGAGCCACGTAAACCGGAACCTTGTTGTTGTGACGGGATGCCATTAGGTCCACTTCTGGAGTGCCCCACTTGCGGCAGATTGACTGAAACACTGCCGGATGCAGGGACCACTCGCCACTGTCCACGGTTTGACGGCTGAGATAATCTGCTTCCCAGTTTTCCACGCCTGGGATGTGGACTGCAGATATGGTGGACTTGGGAGTCCTCCGTCCATTGAAGGATGCGTTGAACCTCCAACATTGCCAGGCGGCTGCGTGTCCCGCCTTGGTGATTGATGTAGGCAACCGCTGTCGCGTTGTCTGACTGGACTCGGATGTGCTTGCCCGCCAACAGGTGGTGAAAGGCTAGGAGAGCTAGAAGCACAGCTCTGGTTTCCAGCACATTGATCGAGAGGGCTGACTCGGACGGAGTCCAAGTGCCCTGCGCTCGGTGGTGGAGACATACCGCTCCCCAGCCGGATAGACTGGCATCCGTGGTGAGGATCACCCAGGACGGGGCCAGGAAGGAGCGCCCCTGAGACAGAGAGAGGGGCCGAAGCCACCACTGGAGAGAGCTCCTTGTCTGTGGCGACAGAGCCACTAGCCTGTGCAAGGAGGAAGTCCGCTTGTCCCAACAGCGGAAAATGTCCAGCTGCAGAGGACACAGATGGAACTGGGCAAAGGGAACAGCCTCCATTGACGCCACCATCTGACCCAGCACCTGCATTAGGTGCCTGATGGAATGACGGCGGGGCCTCAGCAGAGAGCGCACCGCCAGTTGGAGGGACTGCTGTTTGACTAAGGGCAGCTTCACAAGTGCCGGCAGAGTCTCGAACTGCATCCCTAGGTAAGTGAGCCTCTGGGTCGGAGTCAGAGTGGATTTGGGCAGATTGACAAGCCACCCGAATTGGGCTAGAGTGGCAAGAGTGAGCGAGACACTCCGCTGACAGTCTGCGCTGGATGAAGCCTTGACTAGAAGGTCGTCCAGGTAAGGAATCACTGCCAACCCCTGGAGGTGCAGAACCGCAACCACTGCTGCCATGACCTTGGTGAATACCCGAGGGGCCGTGGCTAACCCGAAGGGGAGAGCCACGAATTGGAAATGTTCCTCTCCGATTGCAAAACGTAGCCAACGCTGGTATGAAACTGAAATTGGCACATGCAGATAGGCATCTCTGATGTCGATGGATGCCGGGAAATCCCCTTGGGTCATTGAGGCAATGACTGATCGCAGAGACTCCATGCGAAAATGCCGCACCTGAACATGCTTGTTGAGAAGCTTGAGATCCAGGATGGGCCGGAAGGAACCATCCTTTTTGGGGACTAGGAAGAGATTTGAGTAGAAACCTCTGAACCGTTCCCGGGCGGGAACCGGTACAATTACTCCGTTGGCCTGCAAGGATGCCACGGCCTGAGAGAAGGCGGCGGCCTTGGAGAAGGGGGGAGTTGGCAGAAAAAATCTGTTTGGCGGGCTGGAAGAGAATTAGATCCTGTAGCCGTGGGAGATGATATCCCGCACCCACTGATCGGAGACGTGTTGAAACCACACGTGGCCAAAGTGGGAGAGCCTGCAACCGACTAAGGACGTTGCTGGCGCGGACAGATAGTCAAGAGGAGGCTGCCTTAGTGGCAGCAGCTCCTGCGGTCTTCTGTGGACGCGCTTTTGGGAGCCAGTTGGATTTCTGGTCCTTGGCTGAGTTAGTGGACGAGGCCGAGGGCTTAGAGGACGACCAGTTGGAGGAACGAAAGGAACGAAACCTCGACTGGTTCCTACCCTGGACAGGTTTCCTGGTTTTGGTTTGTGGCATGGAAGTACTCTTCCCGCCAGTAGCTTCCTTAATAATTTCATCCAGTTGTTCACCGAATAGCCTGGACCCAGCAAAAGGGAGCCCAGCAAGGTACTTCTTTGAAGAAGCATCTGCCTTCCACTCTCGAAGCCACAAGATCCTGCGGATAGCGAGGGAATTAGCCAAAGCCACCGCAGTGCGGTGAGAAGCCTCCAGCATGGCAGACATGGCATAGGATGAAAAAGCTGAAGCTTGGGAAGTTAAGGCAACCATTTCGGGCATAGATTCCCTGGTGAGGGAATGCATCTCCTCTAGAGAAGCAGAGATGGCTTTGAGAGCCCACACTGCTGCAAAAGATGGGGAGAACGAGGCCCCTGCCGCCTCATATACAGATTTGGCTAGAAGGTCATCCTGGCGGTCAGTGGAATCCTTAAGAGAGGTGCCATCAGCCACTGATACAACGGTCCGGGCTGAGAGTCTACACACCGGGGGGTCTACCTTTGGTGAATGAGCCCACTCCTTGACCACCTCAGGTGGAAAGGGAAAACGGTCATCAGAACCACGCTTTGGGAAGCGTTTGTCAGGACAGGCCCTAGGCTTGGTCACAGTGGCCTGAAAACTGGAGTGGTTAAAGAACACACTCCTTGTCCTCTTAGGCAAGGTAAACTGGTGCTTTTCTGCCAGAGAGGGTTGCTCCTCTGATACTGGCGGATTGAGGTCCAGTACAGAATTAATGGACGCAATCAAATCACTAACATCTGAGTCACTTTCGGACAGATCAATGGGGCACATGGAGGTAGCCTCCGAGCCCCCAGTAAAGGCATCCTCCTCGTCCGGCGAGTCAGCTTCTGAAACAGAGCCGCGGGACAAGGAAGGAGAGGGAGCCCTGCGTCTCCTTTTAGGAGGACGGGGTCTGGGACCAGATGATGAATCCTCTGTGAGCTCCGCTGAGAGAGCCCTAGCAGCAGAGGCACCCTGTGAAGGGGGCTGATGCATGTTCAGCAAAGTCCGGGACAGCTGTCCCATGGAGTCGGCAAAAGACTGGGAGATTGACCTAGAGAAGGATTCTACCCAAGCCGGGGGTTCAGCCACAGGAGCTGGAGCAGCCGGAGAGACCACTGGGGGGGCGATTCCAGGCTGAGGCATTGTCAGGTTAGAGCAGGCATCACAATGTGGATATGTGCTCGGTTCAGGCAGCACGAGCTTACATGCAGTGCATACTGAATATAGCTTTGGAGCCTTGCTCCTCGTGTGAGACATGCTGCTGAAGTGGGGGCTCTGCCAGAGTGACCCCCAGAGAGTATATACAGAGGCCCACAACCAGAGGTTGTGGCTTACCAGACCGCTGGAGTGGTGTTGTGTGCCCTCCAGATCCCGAAGCCCGGACCCCAAGCACCTCAGCAGGGATGCTGCAGCCAGTGCTGATTGCAGAGAAAACGCTGATAAAATGGCGCCGGAGCGAGGAGAGGGGGCGGGGCCAACCCTGAGAGCGTGATCTGGAGGGCCAAAGAGACTTACAGGGGAGGAGACATGTACTCAGTGAGGAGTGTCTCTCCCCTGTGCAGAACGGCCGCTGGGCGGAGCCACACTGTCCCTCTGCATGAATGACATGCGAGGGCAGTGAAACCGAAAGTAGGCCTCCGGCGAACCCGGGGCCTAAATTTGAGCGGTGCGGCCGGCGCGCAGGCACCCTCGGCGCGGTTCTCAGGCGACAGCCAGAGAACCGGCCGGAAATGTCAGAAAACTCACTCAGCACACTCTCCCCACATAATAAAGTACAGGGACCCCCAGAATATAAATGTCTCAGGTACTTAGCTTGCTGAGACGCAGGGCCATGTCCCTGGGGATGAGTGCTCCGTCCAGCAGGATCCAGAAGGGCTGCGGATGGAGACCAGTCTCCTGCAAAGCATGGAGAACCGTGCTGGCTCCCACTTCAAGCCAGAGCCCGAGGGATGGTGAAGGAGCGCGGCATGTAAGGCTCCAGCCTTGGAATCAACCTTAACAGCACCGCCGACACAGTGGGGTGAGAAGGGACATGCCGGGGGTCCAGACTTGGACCCGCTTTTCTTCAAAATCTTTCCAAAAATGAAAAATCAGATGAGAATGCATGTGTGGATGTATGCCTCCTGAACACAAAGCAATGAACTGGCTAGATCTGGTTCTCCAGGGGGTGTATAGGCTCAGAGGGAGGAGCTACACTTTTTAGTGTAGTACTTTGTGTGTCCTCCGGAGGCAGAAGCTATACACCCAATGTCTGGGTCTCCCATAGGAACGATAAAGAAAACTAATATCCTGCAGATATAGGGTTAATTGCCTGGTTAATATGGTTTTAAAACCGTGCAGCAGCTGTACTGAAAGTTGGCTACTGGGAAGAAATGAAGTTTATTCCTCCTGGCAGCCTCCGGCTTTCAGTCATAGCAGTGTGGCTCATCTGAGCAGCTTAACATTTGTCCATGAGGGGTCAGATTTTTTTTTTTTTTCCCCACAAACATCATCAAGATCTAAAATATGATGACGCAAATTGTAGCCTTTATGGAGCAATATCAGGTTTTTCATCACCCCTCAGAGACTGGTATTACAGGAGTATGAGATAGGGGACATTTCTGAACAGTTATTACAGCCATACATCATGGCCGCGGCTTAATAAACCACCTTACACTATTATAGATATATATGACGTGAATAATTTGAGTCATCAGGGGACGGTGATCTCACACACGAGCCGGTCTCACTATACCTGTGAAGCTTTGCCATAGATTCCGGCAGGACCATCGGTCTCAGATTCCCCGTCTCCGGTATCATTGTATTTGTAGCCATCTATGCAGCATTCGATAAACTCCATTGAGTTTTCGGTGAGTGTGCCGGTCTTGTCAGTGAACACATATTCCACCTATGAAAAGGAAAGACGCCAGATGGTTTTTCAATTGTCCATTATATCAGGGGTGGACATATCACTGGTGCAACCTGTTGCCCAAGAGGTAAGGGGGCCCATTTCTACCTCCAAAGTAGGAGGAGATGGACTCTTGGGCTGCAGAGGACACATATACTGTTCTTGCACAGAGCCCGCTGTGGCCGCCAGTGCATTATATGGTCTCTATGGTGTGGAGACCTGCAGATATTTATAGTGGCTGCGCCTGGAAAGCAGAACATACATAAGTCCCTCATATAGGAGGGCAATGGAGGAGAGCTGCATAATTGTGAGCATCTCCAACTCCAGCTCGCCCACACATTTTAAATGGACTGTGGGGATATGAGAACAGGTTTTCTAAACTAGACACTCACTTTAATAAATAAGGGAAAGCAAAAATGAACCTGACATATCCATCAATGTCAATGGCTGCTCACTTTCCCCAGTGCCACGTGCTCGCTGACTGGGGGTAACTCGACTCTGCTCTCTTTCAAGCCACACATCCAAGCCCCCTTCACCTCCTGCCGCCTCTAACTGATAAATATTTCCCGGATTTGTACATTCCTTTCCCAAGAAGCTGCAAAAACCCTAGTGCATGCCCTTATTATCTCCCGCCTGGATTATTGCAACCTCCTGCTCTGTGGCCTCCCTTCTAACAGTCTCACACCCCTACAATCTATTCTACACTATGCTGCCCGGTTAATTCACCTCTCCCCCCGCTACTCCCCAACCTCTACTCTCTGCCAATCCCTTCACTGGAATCTCATTACCCAAGGACTCCAGTTCAGAACACTAACCATGACATACAAAGCCATCCACAACCCGTCTCCTCCATACATCTGTGACCTAGTCTCCTGGTATTTACCTGCACGTAACCTCAGATCCTCACAAGACCTCCTTCTCTACTCCCCGCTCATCTCCTCTTCCCACAATTGCGTACAAGATTTCTCCCGTGCATCCCCCATACTCTGGAACTCTCTGCCATAACATATCAGACTCTCGCCTAACATTGAAAGCTTCAAAAAGGAACCTGAAGACCCAACCTCTTCCGACAAGCCTATAACCTGCCGTAACACTCAATCTGATACAGCGCCACACGACCCTCTCCTATTATATCCCTTATAGACTGAGCCCTCGCGGGCAGGGTCCTCTCTCCTCCTGTACCAGTCTGTGCCTTGTTTTGTTTAGGATTATTGTACTTCCCCAATTATGTGTACCCCTCTTCACATGTAAAGCGCCATGGATAAATGGCGATATAATAATAAATAATAATAATAACTTTTTATCCGTGTTTTATAACTTATCCATTTACCTGCCCGAGCTCCTCATTCAGGTCGGAGGTGTTCACCAACGCCCCCTCCTTTATTTCCTCATCGTACATCTCTTTATCCCACGCAATGAAGAACGATCCTAAAAACTTTTGCATTTCCACAGTCACGTACATGGATACAGGAATGATGAAGTTGAACAGAACCATGAAGGAAAGAAAATCTGTAAAAATCTTTAATATCTGCAACAAAAAAAAAAAAATATGTCAACCGATGGTGCAACGTGCCATGTGGACAGTGTCAGACTGGCTACCGGAGGATCCTTCAGTAATACCAGGCCTGGCTGCGGTTACCTGCACTGAACTCCGGAGATCTCACCTGAACTCTGGAGTGCAGCCTGGACTGAACTCAGGGTTTGCAGGACTGAACCGCGAGTGCCGACTGATTCCCCGGCCATTGCGGTTCAGTTCATGATGACAGCTGTGGAGACGCCAGGCTGTACTCTAAGGCTATGTGTCCACGGTAGAATGTTGCTGCGGATTTTTCTGCATGAAAATCTGCGACTTTCGCGGCAAATCCGCACCTTTTTTTTGCCGCGGATTTACTGCGGATTTTTTTTTTTCCCCCATTCTATAGCCAAAATCCGGATCAAAATCCACAACAATAATTGACATGCTGCAGATTTTTCCGGATCAAAATCCGCGGCAAATCCGCCGCGGAAAAATCCGCAGCATGGACACAGCATTTCCAAAATGCCATTGAAATGGCTTGGAAGTGCCGCTGCTGCAGATTTTCGGAAAATCCGCGGCTTTTCCGCAAGAAATCCGCGGCAAAATCCGCGCATTTTCCGCAGCGTGGACACATGGCCTAAAGCTGTCACCTGAGCTCCGGAGATCAGTCCAGCCTATCCGCAGCTGTGACATGAAACACAATCGCCGGGGAATCAGTCAGCGCTTGCGGTTCAGTCCTGCAAACCCCGAGTTCAGTCCAGGCTGCACTCCGGAGTTCAATGCACTTAACCACGGCCAGGACTGGTATTACTCAAGGTTCTTCCGGTAGCCAGTCCCATTCTGCACGTGGATATAGCAAATTGCATCACAAGACACTAAGGCTGCTTTCACACATCTGGTTTTTCCTGTGAGGCACAATCCGGCGCTTTGCAGCAAAAAAACGCAACCATTTTTTTTTTGCCGCCGGTTGCGTTTTTTTTTGCATAGACTTACATTAGTGCCGTATTGTGCCGCATGGGCTTGCATTCCGTCCGGTTTTTGCCGCATGCGGCAGATTTTTCCGATGCGCCGACCGGATGGAACGTTGCCTGGCACGTTTTTTTGTCCGGCGATTTGCAATGCATGCCGGCCGCTGCATGCGTTTTTTTCCACTGCGCATGCTCAGTAGTCTGCCGCAAGCGTCAAAAAACGGACAGACCGCATGTAAAAAAACGTATGCAAAGGATGCGGTATTGTCGCCGCATCCGTTGCATAGGTTTTAGAGCCGGATTGGCCGTCTCTGCTAAAACCGGAGGTGCGAAAGCAGCCTGATACAGCTTAATGGCGCTTCTTCAACAAATTCTGAAACCACCTGCAAATAAAAACACCCGCGTGTACTCTTCTCAATTCGTAACGTTATCCTTACAAAAAATATTCTGAGCTTAGCACCAACACTGGATATCCTCACAAAATAACAGTGCACATGCATTGAAAGGACGTTTTGTGCTAATACAATGCAACAAATACCTTAAAGGACTCCTTTTCCTTGCGGGTTTTCTCGTTGTACCACGGCTCGTCATTGGCCGGATTGCTCTGCCATACGTACTTCAATGTGGTACAGATGGAAGCTTTGGAGACCAGGATGAACAGATACACTATCAAAAAGGCATTGATTGATCTGCATTACAAAAAGAAACAAAAACGGGATTGTTTTAGTAAACCACTGAGTGGAAGGTTGATACGAGGGAACTCTGTAGTCATCATACTTCTGCTCATCTTTTTGACTTTATAAAGTCTGTGTAGACTGCAGAACCAAAGGGCTTTGGGCAATGCAAAGAATAATCCTATACACCATAGCTCACAAGATGCAGCGACTTCTCAACACAAAGAGGAGCTTCCACCTTTGTGGAAACAGAAGGAGCTACAGAAATCGGGGATGATACATTTCCTCTGAGTTTGTAACAAAGTTAAATGCCCAAAAGGTTTTTTCAATTGCTATTTTTGTTGTCCCTCAAGATGCTGCCTTCCATTATAAGAATCTTAAAAAGCAGCTTCACTTGCCAGAATGCATTTTTAGAGAACTTCTCTGCATTGTAAGTGGTACGGTAATCGTTCCCTTTACGTCCGGTTACATGAAGATGCCGAGCTTCATACTGAGCACACGGGGATAACGGTTGTGCTGCTACAATCTGCTGACGTTCCGCCGCAGGAATAGATTTCCGCTATGACCATGATATTCTTCAGAGGACTTACAGGGGTTTAACCCATTACACATTTAGCACCATAAATATAGGGTATCAGAACCCTTAATATTTGCTAAGGGGTTGGCAGCACTAGACCCCTAGTTATCCCAGGGCAGCCTCAGCAGCACCCTGATTGGAAAAGAGGGAAGAAACTAAAGGCCGCTTTACACGCAACGACATCGCTAACGAGATGTCGCTGGGGGGTCACAGAATTCGTGACGCACATCCGGCGTCGTTAGCAACGTCGTTGTGTGTGACACTTACCAGCGGCCGCTAACGATCCGAAAAACGGGAAAGATCGTTGACACGTCGTTCCTTTCCCAAATATCATTCCTCGTTTGGGACGCAGGTTGCTCGTCGTTCCTGAGGCAGCACACATCGCTACGTGTGACTCCCCGGGAACAACAACAGCGTTCCTGCGTCTTCCGGCAACGAGGTGGGAGTGACGCTCGTGCGGTTGCTCTCCACCCCTATTGGTGGCCTGCTGTGTTACGTCGCTGTGACGCCGCATGAACAAACCCCTAAAAAAAAAAAAAAAAAGTTTGTTCGGCAGCCACAGCGACGTCGTTAGGAAGGTATGTTGGTGTGACGCGTACCAGCGATATTGTTCGCCACGGGCAGCGATTTGCCCGTGACGCACGAACAATGGGGCGGGTGCGATCGCTGGCGATGTCGCTGCGTATAAAGTGGCCTTAAGGCCCATTGCTCTATTCAATCATTCTCCACAGGACTGATAAAGGTTGAGTGCGGTGTTCAGACCTAAGGACAATGAATTCAGCGGTGGGTCCATTCAAACAGGGAACTTCTGAACCCCGTCCTCAGGACTGATGTGGGTCCCAGAGATGGGACCTATGCAATCAGCAAGTTATCCCTAGTCCTGTGGATAGCTTCCTGTACGGTTCAACCCCTTTAAGGTTTCCTAAACTTGAATCAATGTGAAGACCCCTCACGGATCCAGAGGAGAGGGGGTGCTCAGGTCTTGTGTAGTCAATTTCCATGAGAACTGTTGTTAAATGAGTAAATGATGGAAGAGTTTTCCATTTTAGCCTTCTACCCCACAACCCCCCATGAACCCTCCTGACACGCAGTGGTCCGCTTGCTTACTACATTCCTTATCCTCACTGCCTGTCCTTGAGCTAACAAGACCGAAGGAAATCCTTTAATTAGAAATCTCCTGGAAGATTATATTGAGAGGTCTGGAAAAAAAGAACAAGAAAAAAACAACCTTGTCCTGGTTGACAGGAAATGCAGGGACGGCTTATCTGAGCAGATAGAAGGTCGGAGTCAGCAGCCGACATGGGAACCTACTCCACAAGCTCTGGGAACGTGTCCCTAATACGGAAACACACTCACTTCTCCACCGCAGAGCGCTTCTGGGACTTTCCTTGGTAGTTTAAAGCCATTTTGGTCTCCATGCCGGTGTACACTGCGACTCCTGCAGAACACAAAAGACAGGACTGAACACGGGCCAAATCCCTGCCGAGAGCAGATAACAGGGCAGCAATGCCGGGCGTTTCAGACACCTCCAGTGCAAGGTGAAACATATAAACCATGCCGTGTGTACACAAATGCAGCGCTAACTAACAGACATAATTACTTTGGTGTGACGGCTTCTACTTTTATTTTCCTTAGCTTTAACTTTTCAGATTTCCTGGTTCCTTGCAGTCATTGGGCTACAGAGGGAACGCCATCCAAAAATACAGATTTTTATGTTATGTACCACACATTGACGCGGCCCTCCAGCATCATCTGCTGGTGCACAGTCACACGGGTGACTTCTTTAAAGGTGCATTCTCCAGTTTGGAAGTTATCTCCTACCTATGGGGTAGAGGACGGCGTCTCCATTGCCGTGGTTCAGGATGCTGGAATCCCCAACGATCCCGAGAACAGAGACTTTGCGCATTATCGCTTCATTCATTCTTACGGGAGTGCCGGAGATCAATTGTGCACAGCGCTCGCTATCTCTGACAATCCCATCTAGAATGAATGGATCAGCAGAAGAGCGCATGATCAACCACCGCTCCAGTCACACAGCGCTGAAGAGCCTCAGCTCTCGGGACTGGTGGTGTCCAAGTGGCCAGACCACCAGCATCCAGAAAGTTATCCCCTATGACAGGGAGAGGACATAACTTCCAAATATGAGAATACCCCATTAAGGTCTAACACGCTCACAGAGATCCATAACATCCCCTGACACATCCGTTTCACGAATTGTATCCGAAGTGAATCAGCAAGTGTCCACACAGTCTCCATTATCTGGGTGTTGGCGCCTCCTCTTTTGGCTATCTTTGTCCTCCTTCTGAAGCCGGGGTGCATGACGCGTCCTACGTCATCTACACTAGCTGGCATTGAGGTCCTGCGCAGAAGCACTACAATACTTTGATCTGTCCTGCTCAGGGCTTATCAAAATGCGCCTGTGCAGAACCTCAGTGTCGACTAGTGTGGATGACGTAGGACATGTAATGCACCCTGGCTTCAGAAGAAGGAGGACAAAGATGGCCTAAAGAGGAAGCGCCGGTACCAGAGAACAAAGACACCCATCCAACCAGTCTGCACCGCACCGCCCATTAGGTGAGTATTATAAAGTGATTTTTACGCTCTACACAGCGGCCTGGGCTCTTATATACAGCATGTTAGAATGCTGTATATATAAGAGCCCACTGGTGGTGGCCGCAGCTTATAGGCCCCAAATCTGGTGGCAGGTTCCCTTTAATCTGTTGTGCATAATTGGCACCTGCCTAACTTTGGGGGAAAGAACGTCTGACTGTAGTGGTCTCCGTAAGAAATATGGTTGTGGCGGGTATAACAAATACACTAATAAAATCCTGGCCTTTGAGCAAAGCAGGACAGATGAAAATGCCTTATATTTACCATAAATCCACTTTGTATTTTTTAACGTCGCTCCCTTCAGCAGCAAATTGTCAGGACCCAAAGATCTAAGTAAAATGAAACGACAGCGCGGTATTACAGAAAGGACACTTTTGGCAATTTAAAAGAAAAAAGTGTGGAAAGTGAATGGACAACAATTTTGGGGGGGTCCACATCTTCTAGGAAACGTGAAGGGATATTCCCATCTTATCTGTAAATGTCTTAGAGATATAGCGCACCACAGGCATACCCCTTCCGTAGTGTCAATATGATGTAGTTTTCATAAAATCCCATTTTACTATGCGCAGTAGAACCATTACTGATCTGCACAGGCTCAGGAGTCGTCCATATTTAGCAGCTGTCGTCCTCCATGTGCCTCTGGATGACGGATTGTATCCTATGCACGTGAGTAGGAAATCCACTGTCAGCGGTGGGGTACAGGGGGTCCACAGCTTATATGGACCAACTCCGGGCTGCACAGGTATATTAGGGGGGACAAGGAAGACACAAGCAGTGGGGAGGGGCGTCTGACCTAATCCACCGAGGACAGACTGACATGGATGACCGACTACTGCAAACATACACTATATTGACAAGTAAGGGACAAGCCACTGAGATTACCGCATCTGTCACAAATTCACTAGTTTATGGGACGGCATAAACCTGCCGACATATCCCCCCGTCAGTGCAGTCATGTATTGCTGGAAATATCAACAATACCACTAAAGAGGGGGGAACGTCCAACATGTCACCGCACACATACAGGCCTCATCATAGGACAACACAAAGGGTCCATCAAGGGACCAGACAACATATCCACGGAGAAGTAGAGGGTTGGTAGGTGATATTTTTTTTTCTGACCATTGTGCACTGCGTATAATACAAAATATGCATTACCATTAGCAAGGAGGGGTTAAAGGGAATCTGTCACAAGATTTGTCCCCTAACAGCTGCGGCCACCACCAATGAACTCATATATACTGCATTCCAGAATTAAATACAAGAGCCCAGGCCATTGTGTAGAACGTAAAAAACACCCTCTATTATACTCACCTGCGGGGCGGTCGGGTCCGATGGTGTCGCAGGTCTCAGTCCAATGCCTCCTCTCTTCCTTCCATCGCCGCCCTTCTTCCCAGCTCCATGTGGGAAATGCATCCTACATCATCCACACAGGCCTTAATCATGCTCCTGCGCATGCACACTTCTCTCTGCGCTGCTGAGGGCAGATCAAAGTATTGTTGTGCGCATGCATGGGTGGTGTTTGACCTTTCCCCGCACCTGCGCATTACAGTACTTTGATCTGCCCGCAGAAGCAGAGAGAAGTGTGTGTACAGAGGCGCACAATGCTGGCCTGTGTGGATGATGTAGGACGTGTCATCCACATGGAGCAGGGAAGGAGGACGGTGATAGGAAGAAAAGAGGAGGTGCTGAACCGAGAGCAGTGATGCCCATCGGACCCGACCGCCCCCCAAGGTGAGTATTATAAAGGTTTTTTTACATTCTACACAGGGACCTGGGCTCTTATATACAGCATTCTAGAATACTGTATATAAGAGCCCACTGGTCATGGCTGCAGCTTATAGGGGGACAAATCTGATGACAGGTTCCCTTTAAAAATAGTGTAATAATAACAACCTCCAAAAAAGAAGCCTGGCTACATCAATCATCGTACCTCGCTTTGACCTCCTGATTAGTGTGGATGTTCATTCGTCCGACAAACCTAAAGAAAGAAAAAAAAGATTTTTAGTGTAATCCTTCATTACACTAATACAGTACCATTTGTCATGTTTCCTGTACTCCCAGTATTCCCCCTCTCAAAGAGTGATTTTAGGCACACCTGAAATTTTTAGGCAGATTTTGTGACCTTTTTGAGCTGAGAAGTAGAGATGAGTGAACCTTTAGAGGTTCGGTCTGCGGGCAGCAAACAAACCGAATCTCAACTGGTCCAAACTTGGCCCGAGGAGGTTCGGAACCACTGACTGGCAGTTTGAGTCTTCGTCCACATACAGCCAGCCATAAGCAGATGACTTCCGAGGGAGTGGGAGCGATGATCTTCATTATTTTTTTTTTTTTTTTTGGTACATACTACACCTGTACATGCTGTTGTTACCCCCAGTGTGAGCCAAACACACACTGCAAGTGGTTCGCACTGGGCTGAGCACCGAGCGTACCCGAGCACAGCGATGCTCGCACGAGTTAAGTTCGCATGTAAAGTATCCGAACTCCAAACCCAAACTGTTTTTTTTTTTTTTTTTTTTTTAAGTTTGTGTACGGTTCCAAAACCGAACCTCGGGTTTCCTCATCTCTACTAAGAGGTCTCAAAAAAGGTAAAATGCAAAAATAAAGGAGCACTTTTGTTTTTTGGCAAAATGAACCATGTGTCAATTTAAATCATTTGGTGGAAAAAACCCAAAAACTATGCTACACCACAAGACAAAAAGAAAAAAAATCCATGCCACACCACAAAAAAACCCCACAAAGACCAACACACACAAAAAACAAAGCAAAAAAAAAAACAAAGAAGAAGTAGATGATGAAATCGGAGCCCTAAGGGCAAAGACATGAAATATGGTTTGTTTTTTATTGAACTACAAAAGGTCTTTTCAAGGCCGACTTCTCCTGAACAGGTCTGTTGTAATATGGCAAAAATGAAGACAAGTTAACCCTTCCCGTCTGTGGCTCTATAGATAACCCTGCGACTGGTTTTAGGTGAGGGCGTTACAGTTGCACCAGTATTTCTGATGGAAACCCCGGGCTGACCGGTATCTACGGACTCACACGGCTCTCAGAAGCTCCCCGTTCAGGGTGGTCGGGATGGACTTTGTAACTTATGGCCATTTTCAGACAAGCAGATTACAGTGGAACCTCGGTTTACGAGTAACTTGGTGTGTGAGTATTTCGCTATATGAGAAAACCTTGCTGTAAATTTGTAACTCAGCTTACGAGCATGCTTTGTTGTACGAGCAAATACTCACCGCACACACTTCCGGTTCCGTACTTTCACCGTGCTCTGACCCGCTCTTTCAGTCTGCACAAACACGCACGCACACACATGATGTTCACCTTACCTTCCGTTCATTCGCCGGCCTCCTGGTGTATCGGGTAACCATCGCGACGAAGGAAGAACTTCCGCTGTCAGCCGCTACTCAAAGGCAGCGCGCTGGCCAATCAGAGGCAAGCGGCTCATGCCTTTGACGTCAGTGCTCTGGCAGTGGAAGCTTTGGCATCGGTCGCGATGGTTACCCGATACACATCCTGTACCGGCGAACTACAAGAACTGGGTGGCCGGTGATGGAATGGATGGCAAGGTGAGCATAATATGTGCGTGCGTGTTCGTACATGTGTGGAATGGCACAAGATGGGACATTGAACAAGTTGTGGAACGAATTGTCTGAGCTTGCATTATTTCCTACGGGAAATTTTGCTTTGCTAAACGAGCAACTTGGTCTACAAGAACACTCCCAGAACGGATTGTTCTCGTAAACCAAGGTTCTACTGTACGGACATAAGGCCCAGTTTTCGACAGCACAGTTTTAGGGTGAGGCATCCGAGTGACCCCAAGACTTGACTCCTTTAATGGTTGTTGTATCTCATACCCAGCTTACCTTTCACCTCATTACGAGACGTGCATTCTTCATCTGTCTGGACTGTGTCGTTAAGGTGTTAGGTCAACAATGGATATAACCTGACTCACTACTTCTGTAATACTCCACACATCTCCGGAAAGCCAAACAGAAATCTCTGAACATTCTCTAACCCAAGTCTGTGACACATTATACAGTCACCAGATACAGCGCCGCGCTCCAGATAATCACAGACAATACCAGCTGATTTGTTTGCGTTTGTTTCTCTGGTATTATAGAGGATGCGGCTTGGGAGTAAAGCTGTGATTGTGACCTCGTAGAAACAATTCCTCCCGTGTCGGAAGCCGAGATTTCCCCAGAAGGAAACCCTGTACTTGAAACCGTCAGAAAAATCAGAAGATTGTGTAATTAAAAGTTCCCGAAACAGTGTAATTGAATGCTCTAGTTATTTTAATTAAGACCGGATTCTTAATTAAATGCTTTAAGCCATAGTCTTGTAATTTCTTGGAAAAAAAAAAAAATCTTGATGAATAATGATTCAGCGTGGAGATGGGAACAAGGGCACCAGCCGAAATACTAGAAATCTACAGAATTCCCCTCTACGTGTTTGGTCATTTCTCTTTCTGTGATATCACCTAACGTGTATTTACACTCAACATTGAAGTGGAAACCCGAAGCCGTAAGGTTATGAAAAGTGAAGAAGACGCCGGCGTCTCTTAGATCTGCAAGTGATCACATTTCCAAAAACGAGCTCCAATCTGTGCCATGTGGGAAGGAAATAAAAGCCACATGGAAAGAAAAAAAAATAAAAATTGAAACCTCAAAAATTGGATCAAACCTTGCGGAACGACTGGAAAAAAAAATTGGCAAGTTCATCACTCTAGCACTGGGGTCACAAACATGCGGCCCCTCAGGCGGCTTTTCTTGAAGTTGAGGCCCACAGGCACTTGCCCCCCTTGGCGATCGAAGCAGTCAGCGTGTTGGTACAAATGGATGTTTGCCCGCAACTGTCTTGCTCTCTCTGAGTCTGCACAACTATTCCAATGGCAGCCCCTGACCAATCAGAGGCAAGCAGCTGACATGTATGATATCAGCTGCCTACTTCTGATTGGCCAGAGTCTGCCTAAGTTGTGCAGAGAAAGCTGGATTCTGCACAGCGCCGGCAAAAACGTCCGACTGAATTTCAGATGAAGCGCTAACAGCGGCAGCCTCTGCCCCGGCCTTGATAGTCAAGGGAGAAACGTGTCTGTGGGCCGCAAGAAGGAGGGAAGAGGACACCGAGGGAATGGAGTACAGGTGACAAAAAAAACAACAAACAAACAAAATAAAGCATGACTTTTTTTTTACCATCAAATTTTTTTTTTTTTTTTTTTAATATTTAAACAAAAAAAAAAAAAGGACACGTTTGTTATGATAAACAAGTGAAAAATGTTCAAAAACAGTGATCCATAAGGTGTATACAAAAAAAATCTATAAATAAATATAGTTCCAATAAAAATGTCACTTTCTCCTGCAAACTATGCGGCCCCCCAAATTATTTTTTTCTATGTGCGACCCATATACCCAGTCGAGTTTGAGACCCCTGTTCTAGCAAATCACAACACGTACACCAAGTTGTCAGCACTGCTCAAAGTTGCCTGTCACCATGGTTGAGAGAACAACAATAAAATAGACAACATGAGGTGCACAGAGGCAAACCTATGCAGATTGTCAGATTAGAAAAGTGGCAAAAAGTGATCCATTCTGTACTGCAAGTGGACGTCACTAAGTGTTAGGTGTCAAACAGTGACTGGACAAACTATCAGAAGACGTTTGCATAATCATGGGCTACGAATCACAGGTGCAACTAGAAGTGCATCATTGACCTCACACCAACACTATCACGGGGTATGTAATGACAGACAGGGGGCTCCTGCGAGGTCCTTTATCTCAGAGGTAGGCTTGATAGTAGCCAGGTCCGAGCCCTCAACGTGACCCTAACTCGTGTCCGAACCCTGATCTTATTCCCCCTATCCCACAATGACAAAACCCTACAAAAAGACAAGGGAGAACGGAAACTCATACACAGCACTCAAAATACACAGGAGTACATATGTGTACTGGGGAACAACGAAAAAGGAAGGATATAACGCACAACAGGGGAATGCTCACACCACTCAAAGGCGCAACACGGATCACCATTAACAGGATAACCACCAAGACCAGGATCGCTAGACCTTAAAGGGAATCGGTAATCTGGTTGTTGCTACCTCATCTGAGAGCAGAATGATGTAGACAAAGAGACCCTGAATCCAACAATAAATTTCTTAGATTACTGGGTGCAGCTGTTCTAACACAATAAGAATTTTTAGATTTAGCCATGTAGCAGAGTTCAGAGAGCCTCCCAGCCCACACACTATGCTCGATATAGAGATTGTACATTGACAGTAAGGTGTCAGAGGAAAGGACCTGCAGAACTGGTCTGCATGTGACATCGTAGTCTGAGCAATGATAAGGGTCCTGCTGCTTAAAAAACACATGGCAAACAACAGATTGGATCTTGACAAGACCGGCATCCCTGAGTTCTCAGTATTAACTCCTGCAGCATGCTGCCTTCAGATTACATAGCCTGCTGACAGATTCCCTTTAATAAGCTCACTAATATTTGCCCAGGTATAAGTGTGTGGATTCTGCCTAATCAGCCACCGAACTAGCTAATCAAGGGGTCATCAACGGCTAGTCTGAACAGGCCATAAGGATAGGCCATAAATATCCAAACATTATGCAGACTAGACTCCCTTTCCTGTAATTTGGTTGTTGAGAATGATCCCGGCCTGGCACTTACTTGTAAAGGTCAGGCTGGGGCTGTTCACATTCAATAGTGGCCGTGAGACTGTCCACTGCTTCAGCATTGCACAAAACAGAGGTTTCCCGCACGGCATAATAGGTCTGCAACAGAAAGAAAAAGATAATTAAGTACACCCCAATTAAACATGTCTGTATATAGGATGATGAATAGATGCTTGGACCATGGTAATTTTCCTGTACAAAAACAGTGTTGCCAGCTTTATTCCGCCCAGAAATTTAGTATAATATATCAGACCCTTGGACTTTGGAGCCTATATATAGGACTGGTCTCACTTAATTATCAGCAGCACCATGAATGATGGAAACACTGCTAAAATCAAACGCTAAGCTTCCCTGCTATTTATAGAGCAGAGCACACGTCCAAATTATTTTGGTTGCCAAGATTTTTTTTTTTCCAATGTGCCATCATTATTCAGGTTACTGCCACGGAGAGCTGCAATGTGCCGCTCTGCAGAGGGATGAGCGAGCTGCGGAGCTGATAAATTGGACACAACTGAGTCGCTTGGTAACTCGCTGACCTTTTATTAAAGCATTTAGGAAAGGTGTTGAGCCTCCGGGAAGAAAGTAGAAATTGCTTATTTGCTCTTAAACGAATAAGAAGCTTTAAAAGAATTTCGTTTCGTGGCAGACAGACGTTCTTGGCATCTGACACTTTTCTTCTTTTTTTCTTCCCATGTATTAGCACTTGCATAAAGCTTCATAATATAGTTATAGCAATGAATGAACAAACAAAATTCTGGGGCAGCTGCGGGCTGCAATTGTTAGGATGGGGAGGACCCAATCACCATTAATTTATTATAGACATACAGGTTTCATTATTAATTTATCAGTTTTACTTAACCTAGATTACTTGGGAAAATAATGGCTTGAAATGTAAGGGGTTAAGAAATGCTTTCAGATGGACAGCAGAATTTACTTTGATATGTTTCCAAAAGACCCACTTAAAAAGGGGTTGTCCAGGATTATTTTATTTTCGTACGGGACTAAGAACTACCTGCCTGCTCTACCTGGTGCCGATTCAGAGCGGTCACGGACACCTCTGACAGAGATTCTGATGCTACACGTCAACAGGGAAGCTCTTCCCCTCCGGGGCTGCTCAGTCTATTTCATGCTGTTTGACCGCTGGCTCCCTGCAGTTAAGCAGCAGGGAGTTGGCTATCAATCAGGAAGATGTCAGCAGTCACGTTATGTCACAAGAGCGGCGTGAAAGAGAAGCTGATGCTCTATCAATGTGACGTAGAATCACTGGCAGAAGCGGTTTGTGGCCGCTCTGTGCCAGCACAGATCTGCCCTGGGCAGAAAATGTAGGTAGTTAGCAACTACCTGCATGTTAGTTGTTAGGTCTATAGTAAAAAATAAAATAGTCCTGGACAACTCCTTTAAGGACAAAAAAACTGAGTGAAATATATAGCAAAAATACCAGAGTCTGACGCTCTTCCATTTTTTTTGCTGCATTGCTCCTGTTTTCAGATATTCACATTTATTGCTCTTGGAGCTCAATATGTGAAATCTCTGTTTGCAGTCCAACTGGGTGATTCTTCACAGTCTTCTCTTGGGACAGGCGTTTTCACCCAACTCTCCCAGACATTGAGCAGTCTCAGACGCTGATGTGATTAGCAGAGTGTATAAAGAAAGGAGTGCAAATGTCACTCCCAGGAAAAAAAAAACCTTGAAGATACGCCCTGTTTGTCTACAAGCAGAGATTTCACATATTGAGCTACAAAAGTAAAGTGTGAATTTTTCTACACTGAAGTGACATAGCGCAAAAAAGAAAAGTGCGGCAGAATCAGTGGCGCTCTGAGATTTTACAAGGTATTTAATTCTTTAGTTTAACAAATGACAGGCCCTCTTTTAAAGGTTTGTATCAAGCTTTGTACATATCCCCTACCCATAGGATAACTTCACGATCGCTGTGGGTCCCTGTTATCATTCAGGGACCAAGGAGGATCAAAAAATGCGGAAACCCAAAAAGGTAACAGAGTGGCTGGAACCTTACCGGACTGCAGACCTAACACTGACACACAACTAGAAGTAGCCGTGGGGCGAGCCTACAACGACCTGGACGCCTCGACAAAGCCGGAGAACTAAATAATCTTGCAGAGAGAAATATTAGAAAAGCTAATCTGCCTCTGAGCAATTCCCAAAGATATAGATAGCCCCCCACATGTAAAGACTACGGTGATATAGGAAAACACAATACAAACCTAGAAAAAATAGATTCAGCAAAGGTGAGGCCCAAACTATCCTTATAGGAAAGGATAGGAAGGAGCACTGTCTGCAGCCGTAAAAACCCTAATAAATAACAAAATTCCTGATATGAAAAATCCTGAGGCCACACCGGCCTCTCACCCACTAAATCAGAACTCAGATGTTACTGGGATCCAAAAACACTAATCTAGATAAGGGACTGAATTAATACCAAGCATGACAAAAGACATTGCAGAATCATGGAGCTAAGTATACAGACATTCCCAGTAGGGAATGATCCCATTCCACCAAGAACTCCACACAGACAAAATAGGAATCAAGCACAGTATTAAAGCAGAAAAAAACAACAAGAAAGTGGAAACAATAAGCAGAACCACAAGACCCCTTATCTGAGAAGAGTTCTGGTAGTGAGCAGGGCTGGTTTCAGAATGAGCACCGGCAAGTAACAGGAGAAAACTGCTCAGCTATATAGTCCAATCTGAAATGCCTGATTGCCAGTCCCCCGCAGGTGTGTGGCTTTCATTCCACAAATCAACTGCACCGCCAGCACTGACCACAAGAGGGAGCGCCAAACTGGAAAACGTATTCACAACAGGTCCCACTGCTCATCACTCTGAATACTGAAGGGAGAGGTCTAGCATGCACACTCCATTCTTTCTGAGACTTCCGGAGATACCCCAGTACATTTGCTCAGTCACTGTGGAAATAGGCTGCAACTCTACGCGGTATTGGTACCTTGAAGTTAGACTCTCCATCCAGACTCGCTGTAGTAACCGTACAGGTACCATCTCCACAGCTGGAGGACAGAAGGATGAGGTCACATGGGAAGGTCTCGTTGTCCCTCACTTCCACAATGTCACCAACCTTTGAAAGAAATAAAGAACATTTATGATATATTATCTATATCAATTTATTTTTTTGAAAAAAAAAAAAAATTGAAAAAAAATGCAATTCTATCCCAATCTCACGGAACAGTGAGACCCTAAAATGTGTGTGTGTGTGTGTGTGTGTATATATATATTTATATATTTATATATATATATATATTTATATATATATATATATATTTATATATATATATATATATATATATATATATATATATATATATATATATATATATATATATATATATATATATATATATATATATATATATGTGTATGTATGTGTGTGTGTCTGTGCCTGCAGCCATCTCTGAACGCTTATGGAGTTGCCCTTTAAAGTCAGTGCATAAATAAGCAGATTTGGAAAATTTCCAATAAAAGCCATAAAACTTTTTCAGTTAGGCTGCCTATTACCGTACTTCCCCAGAGAGCGGTGAAAGGAGCTACTGATGCGGCATCTGTTGGCCACTAGCCAGCTCTATTGCAAGGTCGGCAATAGTAGGAACCTGTCCTAACAATAAGAAACCTGTGTAATACTTGGTAAGTGGCCAATAGGTACCATGTCATACCACCGCCAGCTTCCTCAAATGGGCTGTCCACTACTTTTATATTATTGACCTATCCTAAGAATAAGCCATCAATGTGTGATCGGCCGGGGTCTGACACCCCGCATCCCTACCAGTCAGCGGCAGCCAGAAATGCTCAGCTCCGGAGCTGCTCAGTCTTCTGATCTGTGGCCAAGGCCGGGTACTGCACCTTCGCCTCCTATTGATTAGAATCAGTGGCCACTATCAGAAGACGAAGCAGCATCAGAACTGAGCATTTACAGCTGCCTGCTGCCGGGATCAAGAACAGCTGATAAGCGGGGTGCTGGGTGTTGGACCCTGGCCGATCAGACATTGATGACCTATCCTAAGGATGACCTAACCCTTTAAAGGGCTTGTCCCATGAACAAGGTTGGTCAGCAGATCTTGGAATAATTGCAAGTTCAACAATTGGATGTGTTTAAAAAAAAAAAAAAAAAAATGTTCCTTTGCTGAGATAATCTTACATATGTGTCCCTGCTACGTACTGTGTAATGGCTGTGTCTGGCCATACACATACATATACACGATAGAGAGAGGGCTAGAGAGAGGGCTAGAGAGAGGGCTAGAGAGAGGGCTAGAGAGAGGGCTAGAGAGAGGGCTAGAGAGAGGGCTAGAGAGAGGGCTAGAGAGAGGGCTAGAGAGAGGGCTAGAGAGAGGGCTAGAGAGAGGGCTAGAGAGAGGGCTAGAGAGAGGGCTAGAGAGAGGGCTAGAGAGAGGGCTAGAGAGAGGGCTAGAGAGAGGGCTAGAGAGAGGGCTAGAGAGAGGGCTAGAGAGAGGGCTAGAGGGATAGATAGAGGGATAGATAGAGGGATAGATAGAGGGATAGATAGAGGGATAGATAGAGAGAGAGATAGATAGAGAGATAGAGAGATAGATATAGCAGCATGGATTTTCAAATTATTTTTTCTGGTAGGTAAAACATTTTAAACAGGCAAGGAATTGTTTTACCTCACAAAAAGAATCAGCTTTGATCCCATGCTGTAAGGTCTTTATACCTACTAATTTCCTCCCCTGCCCAGGAGCTGTGGTATGATCAGACCATGTCCCTGTATGGTCAGACATGGCCATTACACAGAACATAGCAGGGACACAGCTGATTCTTTCTGTGAGGTAAAGCATTTCCTACCCTTTTTTTTAAAAAAATGTTTTACCTCAAACTAAGAATTATTTCTGATCCTGTGATCTAATATCTGTATACTTTTTTACTTTCTCCCATGCCAAGGAGATGTGGTATGATCCCACTATGTCCCTGTACGGTCAGACACGGCCATTACACAGTACATAGCAGGGACACATATATAAGATTTTCTCAGCACAGGAACATTATTTTTAATCACATCCAATTGTGGAAATTATTATTATTCCAAGATCTATGGATTAAAATCAATTTTAAATTTAATTTTGTTCCCCTTTAACACTAGAACTACTGGACTCGTGACACCTATATAGAAATACATGGTGCAAAGTAGTCAAAATGACTACCTCAGTAGTTCTAGTGTTAAGGGGAAGTGAGAGGCTGGATAAGCCCTTTAGCAGGAGTCTGCGGATATGCTTATGGGTGAATAATGGATTGTATTAGGAAAACTCTTCGAGGCTCCAGCAACCAAGACAGATTTTATGCAGTCTGCCTTTCAGCCCTTTAAACAAGCAATATTGCCTACATAAAGAGCTTTATTGCACCTAAGCATGTTTTATTCAGTATAGTCACTGTTTAATGTCACAGGGGGTGAGAATAAAACTCTATGTTAATATCGGTGTGGTGAAGACTTGTATCCCCAAAGCCACACTGGCGTTGGGATTCTGACAGCAGAAAATTGCCTATTCAGAATTTTATAACCAGTTACGCTCTGAGCTGAGGAATTGTGATTCACCGCTGAATAATATATGAACGTGAAATACATTATTAAACAAAGGGCAAAACTAAAAATACTCATTCTACAGTAATAACTCAGACTGTTCTTTAAAGTGAAAATAGAACTAAAAATCACAAATTCAAAGTGTCTAAATTTGGAAATGGACAGAAAATAAATGTGAGAATCTAGATCAGGGATCAGCAACCGCGGAACTCCGGGTGTGAAACCACAACTCCCAGCATTGGTTGCCAGACACAGATTGGGCATGAAGGCTGTGAGAAGGAGGGAAGGATCGGGTACTTGGAATGGTAATGTCTAATCCTTTTGTTTTTAGGGAAGACAAGTCACCATCGGCAACTTGAGCATAGCCATCCTGACTGACACACCGCATAGATAGTAGCTGCCAGCAATGCTCCGATCAAAATGTATTTCCCACCAGTGAGTGAGCACTACCATGCTCGGGTGCTCAGTACTGGTAACTAGTGATGAGCGAGCACTACCATGCTCGGGTGCTCAGTAATCGCAACTAGTGATGAGCGGGCACTACCATGCTCGGGTGCTCAGTAATCGTAACTAGTGATGAGCGGGCACTACCATGCTCAGGTGCTCAGTACTCGTAACTAGTGATGAGCGGGCACTACCATGTTTGGGTCCTCAGTACTCGTAACTAGTGATGAGCGGGCACTACCATACTCGGGTGCTCAGTACTGGTAACTAGTGGTGAGCGGGCACTACCATGCTCGGGTGCTTGGTACTCGTAACTAGTGATGAGCGGGCACTACCATGCTCGGGTGCTCAGTACTCGTAACTAGTGATGAGTGAGCACTACCATGCTCGGGTGCTTGGTACTCGTAACTAGTGATGAGCGAGCACTACCATGCTCGGGTGCTCGGTACTCGTAACTAGTGATGAGCGGGCACTACCATGCTCGGGTGCTCAATACTCGTAACTAGTGATGAGTGAGCACTACCATGCTCAGGTGCTCGGTACTCGTAACTAGTGATGAGCGGGCACTACCATGCTCGGGTGCTCAATACTCGTAACTAGTGATGAGTGAGCACTACCATACTCGGGTGCTCAGTACTGGTAACTAGTGATGAGTGAGCACTACCATGCTCGGGTGCTCGGTACTCGTAACTAGTGATGAGCGGGCACTACCATGCTCAGGTGCTCAGTACTCGTAACTAGTGATGAGTGAGCACTACCATGCTCAGGTACTCTGTACTCGTAACTAGTGATGAGTGGACACTACCATGCTCAGGTGCTCAGTACTCGTAACTAGTGATGAGCGGGCACTACCATGCTCAGGTGCTCAGTACTCGTAACTAGTGATGAGTGGACACTACCATGCTCAGGTGCTCTGTACTCGTAACTAGTGATGAGCGGGCACTACCATGCTCGAGTGCTCAGTACTGGTAACTAGTGAAGAGTGGGCACTACCATGCTCGAGTGCTCAGTACTGGTAACTAGTGAAGAGTGAGCACTACCATGCTCGGGTGTTTGGTATTCGTGACGAGCAGTTAGTGCTCGGATGGGCACAACGCTGGTACCAGAGTTTAATAGAAGATTTCCTGAAACAATGCTTCCGTTCCCCATTGACTTCCATTATACTCGGGCACTCGAATCGCGTCCATCTGAGCATCAACTGCTCGTTACGACTACCGAGCATGGCAGTGCCCGCTCATCACTTGAAAACACCTTTAGGCCATGTTCACATGGTGCGCTTTGTAAGAAATCTGCACCAATATCTGCATACCTATCCTGAAGCCTGAGATTTCTGAAGTGCTGTGCACATGTTGCTTTTTAATTGTTTTGCAGATTTGAGCAGAAAAAAATCTGCAGTATATCAACTGTTAGGCTTTGTGCGCACTAGAACTGTGAAGTTTCTCAAGAAAATTTCTTGAGAAACTTCTGGGAGTGGAAGATTTCCGGACCTGTGGATTTGCCGCGGATTAGCCGCGATTTTTCCCTGCGGATTTTGCAGGCTGTACTGCCGAAATCCGCAGGGTACCTGCGGAAAAGAATTGACATGCTCATTTTCTCAAGAAATTTTCTCAAGAAATTCTTCAAGGAAATTTCTTGAGAAAAATCCGCACAGTTATTTTTTTTTCACGTAGGATTTGCTGGGAAATGTCTGCACAAAGATTGCAGACATTTCTCAAGAAATTTCCGCGGCAAATCCGCGGGTAAATTCGCGGGTAAAACGCACTAGTGCGCACATAGCCTTAGTGTTTTGGGTTTTTTTACCCCTTTCAGCCACCAATTTCATAAAAAAAAAAAAAAAAAAACGCATTGGAAAAAGAAACACATTAAATATGCCTGCACTTTTTGGCGCCTTTTTCTGCCAGAAGGTGCATATAATTACTGCACCAAATCTGCAAAGTGTGCACATACGCTTAAAGCCAATCTACAGTTATAAACCGAAAAAAGAAAACCTTCCAAAATCACAGCAAGCAGCTATATTAATAGGTTCTGTGGCGCCCCTGGGCTTCAGGCGCCACAGGGTATTACACCTCATTTCAGGGGCAATATCCATCCCGGGTTAGGAAGGGGTTAACTGCCAATGCCTTCACAAAAACACCACACATCTACAACAGTAAAGTGCTTTCCAGCAGGGGGTGGACTAGGGCAGACAGGGTAGTTTGCCATCACGAAGCATGGGACTTCCCCAGTCGCTAGGACAACCTCTGGGGCGGGCACCACAAGGGGTAGAAGTTGGAGCAACCATCTCACTAGGGCAGACCTTCCTGGGCACAGCTTGGGATAACATCTCGCACAGACAGCAGGAGTCGAGTGTTTCTCGCTCTTCGTGGGGCCCGTGGCTTGGAGCTGGAGGCTCGGCCCGGGTTCCGGATAGCAACCGAGGGACACTTCACTAAAACACTTGCACGAGCACCGGTAGTGACCGCCGACTGTCTGGGATAGGCTGGAGCCTATTATGGCAGAGGACAGTACTGTGGGGCAGCGCCTGAACTATCAGTGAGTAAAAGACCTGGGACCGCAGCCCCTGCCACATTTGCCGGTGCCCAACGGGGACTGCTACCTCCCCAGTCTGTCCTCCATCATCCTCGCCGGGCTATTCCCGCTCCGCCTGTGGGGAGTGACACCATCCGCGGCTGCGACCCTCATCATCAGCCCCGGAGAGCAGCAACCGCAGCGGCAGCCCATCTTTGGCCATGTACCACAGGTGGCATCACGATCATAAAAGACTTTCCTCACCATCACTACCACCCCCCATCCTCAGTCCTTCCTCCCTCCTGTATGTCTCAGGGTCACAAAACCGGGCCAAGCCAGCCCGTGATGACGCAGAGGATCTGCACCCCCGACCTGGTGACGTCTCGGGTGAAAGCCCCTCAACCTCAGGGTGTTACAGTTGCTTTAATCATTAAAACCATCCATTTAACAAAATATGTAGGCCATTTCCCGATAACCCATTCCTTTACAGCAGCAGGTAGTTACACCTGGACCCCATAACTGTATGACAATCACACACGGTGAATACCTTGATCTTCTCGCTCTCCTTCTTGACTCGTTCGGAGTTCTCGATGATGAACACTGTGCTCTTATTGACTTCATTGTCTGCTCGATGCCGAAGCCAGTCTTCATAGCCCTAATGCAAACAATGCAGAGTATTCTCACCAGCCGGCCTCGTGGAAGGACACGAATATCACAGATGAGTAATCAAACATGGATATATGGAGAATGACCACAATCTAAGCTGGACTCGCAAGGAATTTTTGTTTATTCTGGGTATATCTGAGCGCAGGAAGGAGAAGGGCACAGTCATGGCCAAAAGTTTTGACACCCTTGAAATGGTTTCAGAAAATGAAGTATTTTCCCCATAAAATTATTGCAATCACACGTTTTTGTCATACACGCTTATTTCCTTTTCGTGTATTGGGGTAACAAACAAAAAAAACAGAAAAAAGGCAAAATTGGACTATTTCACACAGAACCCCAAAAGACTGTTGCCACCTTCCCAAAATTGTGGGTAAACGACTTTATTTCAAGCATGTGACGTTCGTTCAAATTCACCTGTGACAAGTAACAGGTGTGGGCAATATGAAAATCGCACCAAAAACCAGATAAAAGGGGGAGAAGTTGACTTAATCTTTCAATCGTGTCTGTGTGTGGCACACTAAGCATAGAGAACAGAAAGAGGAGAAGAGAACTGTTTGAGAACCAAAATTATTGAATAATAACAAATGTCAAGGTTACAAGTCCATTTCCAGAGATCCTAATGACCGTTTGTCCATGGTGTTTAACATAAAGCAAGAAGTTTACAAACCATGGCACTGTAGCTAATCTCCTTGGACATGGATGATACATAAAAATTGATGAAAGGTTGCACACAAAACACAAGATAATCTGGATGGTGACTAAGTAGCCCCAATCAAGTTCCAAAGAAACTGAAGATGCCCTGCAGGCTCGGGATGCATCAGTGTCAGCGCAAACTATAGGGTACTTTACACACTGCGAGCGTTCCCGCCCCCGTCGGTTGTGCAACACGGGCAAATCGCTGCCCGTGGCGCACAACCTCGTTAGTCCCCGTCACACGGACTTACCTGCCCTGCAACGTCGCTCTGTCCGGCGAAGCGCCTCCTTTCTAAGGGGACGGTTCGTGCGGCGTCACAGCGACGTCACACGGCAGGGGTCCAATAGAAGCGGAGGGGCGGAGATGAGCGGCCGGAACATGCCGCCCACCTCCTTCCTTCCGCATAGCCGGTGGATGCAGGTAAGGAGATGTTCGGCGTTCCTGCAGTGTCACACATAACGATGTGTGGTGCCACAGTAGCGACGAACAACATCGTACCTGCAGCAGCAACGACATTAAGGAAATGAGCGACGTGTCAACGAGCAACGATTTTTCATGTTTTTGTGCTCGTTGATCATCGCTCATTGGTGTTACACGCTGCGATGTCGGTAACGGTGCCAGATGTGCGTCACTACCAACGTGACCCCGACGATATATCGTTACAGATATCGCAGCGTGTAAAGTACCCGTATCCGTCATGAAATGAAATGCTATGGCAGGAGACCCAGGAGGACCCCACTGCTGACACAGACACAAAAAAGTTAAACTACATTTTGTCAAAATGTACATGAGTAAGCCAAAATCCTTTTGGAAAGAGTCTTGTGCACATGTGAGACCAAGATATAGATTTTTGGTAAACCACATCGTTCTATTGTTTACCGTTAATACAATGAGGCAAAAAAAAGAAAATAACACTGTACCTACAGTCAATTATGGTGGAGGCTCAAAGATGTCTTGGGGTTGTTTTGCTGCCGGTGGCACGGAATGCCCTGACTTTGTGCAAGACATCAAGAAGTTTGAAGATTATCAAAGGATTTTAGGTCGCAATGTAGTGCCCAGTGTCAGAAAGCTGGGTTGGTGTCCTAGGTCATGGATCTTCCAGCAGGACAATGACCCCAAACATTTCAAGAAGCCCCAGAAATGGATGTAAACAAAGTCCTGGAAAGTGGCAGCAATGAGTTTGGATCTAAATCCTTTTGAACACTTTTGGAGAGATCTTAAAATTGCCCAATTTTGGGATTTTGCGTGAAATTATGTCCAATTTTCCTTTACTTCTGTTTTTTTTTGTGTTGTTCCAATCCACACTAAGGATATAGACGTGTGTATAACAAAACATGTGTGAATGCAATCATTTTCTTGGAGAAATACTTTATTTTCTGGAACCATTTGAAGGGTGCACTCACTTTCGGCCATGAATGTAAGCCCTACCTTTATAGATCTCAATACTTTAGAAACCTCATGGGGCTTTAGCTCGAAAAACACTCATAAAAATGGCATGTGCGATTCCAGCTTCATGTGATCCTTACAAATTAATGTCTCCTCTGCACATGGGGACGCCCCGGTTTTGCGGTTAGAAGGTCACTACTTAATGCCCGGCATGTTTTTCGGAATAATAACACGTCCTGTACAATCATTAATCGGGAATAATCGTTTCTGGGACGCGCATTTCAGGCTGCTGATTTGCAGCACAACAGATCATGTTGCCAATCAGTGGTCGTTTAACACCGTGCGTCCGGCAATGTAAATGAACAGTTTATTGCAGCTACAACATGTGGATGTTTCCAGCCTCTTACCTGTTTGATCGCAGTGACTGTGATGACAAAGAAGAGAGGAAGGCCGCTGGTTACTGGGCTTGTGGGTGTATCAACAATCGCCTGTGGAGGAGAGGACAAGAAACCAGTTGTTCTGGAGGATTGTGCAAGTCACAGAGGCAGGAATGTGACCGCAGACGGGACAATAGATGGAGATGAAGGTAATAATTACAATCAGTAGTGACAGGCCTGAGCAGCAGCAATACAAAACAATGCCATGGTGCTGTATCAGTAATTAGCAATGGAAATCTGTTCTGCAGAAATCAACGGCAGCTAGAGTATACAGCATAGCCTTATTTGCTACTGTCAGCAGGCTAGGCGCCCGTCAAACCAGCGGCTCCAGGACAGGCGCTCGTCAACCAGTGGCTGCAGGACAGCCGCGCGCTAATCAGTGGCTCCAGGACAGCCGCATGTGAACTAGCGGCTCCAGGCTAGCCGCCCATCAACTAACGGCTCCAGAATAGCCGCCAGTCAACCAGTGTCTCCAGGATAGCCGCTCGTCAACCAGCGTCTCCAGGATAGCCGCCCGTCAACCAGCGGCTCCATGATAGCCGCCCATCAACCAGCGGCTCTAGGCTAGCTGCCCATCAACTAACGACTCCAGGACAGCCGCCCGTCAACCAGCGGCTGCAGGCTAGCCGCCCGTCAACAAGCGGCTCCAGGATAGCCGCCCGTCAACCAGCGGCTCCAGGATAGCCACCCGTCAACCAGCGGCTCCAGGATAGCCACCCGTCAACCAGCGGCTCCAGGATAGCCACCCGTCAACCAGCGGCTCCAGGATAGCCACCCGTCAACCAGCGGCTCCAGGATAGCCACCCGTCAACCAGCGGCTCCAGGATAGCCACCCGTCAACCAGCGGCTCCAGGATAGCCACCCGTCAACCAGCGGCTCCAGGATAGCCACCCGTCAACCAGCGGCTCCAGGATAGCCACCCGTCAACCAGCGGCTCCAGGATAGCCACCCGTCAACCAGCGGCTCCAGGATAGCCACCCGTCAACCAGCGGCTCCAGGATAGCCACCCGTCAACCAGCGGCTCCAGGATAGCCACCCGTCAACCAGCGGCTCCAGGATAGCCACCCGTCAACCAGCGGCTCCAGGATAGCCACCCGTCAACCAGCGGCTCCAGGATAGTGGCATGTCAACCAGATTTCAACTGATTTGAGAGGGGTCAGTTTCTTTTTGCTTACTGGATCAGTTTCAAATGGAAGACAACGGACGTCTTTTTAACGGATTCATGTTCACTACATCAAGGTGAGGATCACCGAAAAACTGGATGACTTCATTGAAGAGAATGGATCTGTCGGGGTCATACCAGAACCCAGTGTTTCGGCAATTACGACATACTCTGACGTAGCAGACGATGAAGTGCAATGTTTAAAGGAAGTCTGGCAGCACACAATGCCCGGCAAACCAAGGACAGGCGCTCAGTGCACTTTTGACGTGCAAAGGTGCACTGAGCGTCTGTGCTGACAGTGCCCCCCCTCAAGTGTGAACCTACCCTAAAGTCACAATTTAGTCCTGGATTCTGGAACTAAACTAACAACGTCCCCAATCTATGAGCTGTGCTCCCAGTGTCAGTGCCTCCAGTGCTGAGAGCACGTAAGCTCCAACAGACAAATAGAAGGATGGTGCAGCGCTTCGGAATTTGTTGGCGATATATAGAAGTATGGATGTTATTAATCATAAAGAGTGAGATACTTTTCAACTTAACTATGCTACTTAATCAGTTCATGTATCACAAAATAGAAAAAAAAAATAGTATAAAAAGTATTGGCTACGTCCACAATGTTTTATGTAGGCCATAAAGTAAAGTGTGAAGTCAGCATCTGCCGACGCCAGAAAGGAGTTGTCAGTGTTATAGTGTGAGCGCTGAGATTAATTAGCAGATTGCAATCAACACCATTCCAATTCACGTCACATTTAATCGCTGTCATACCGAGAGGCAGCAATAACCGGCTCTACCAATCACCGAAACGTGCGGCAGATCAACAAGACATGTCGTAATGAGCCCAATGGGGAGGTCCGGTGCCTAGTACCCCCAACGATCTACAGAATAGGAAGATCCTGGTGCCCGATTCCAGGTTGATATGTATACAGGGGGTACAAATCTGCTATAGCAGCTTGGTATCGATAAAAAAAATACTACATAAGTGATGTAAAATAAAAGGGGGGGGTGTCTAATTTTATCTTAGCTGAGTAAATCCTACAAAGATCAAAACCAGAATGAGTCTCGCTAACCCCTGCTATTCCAGCAGTTACTCTGCGACGCTGCCTCTCAGTCTTTGTTGACATGGTTGCAGTAATATCATCAAAACAAAGGCATGTGACCGCTGCAGACAATCACTGGGCTCAGCGGTGATGTCCAGGTAGACAGTGAGAGACCACTGAGTCCAGGGATTTGCTGCATGGTCATATGCCACAGCCATGTTTTAAAAAAAAAAAAAAAAAAAAAAAAAGCAGGGCAGGGTCGCAGAAAAAGTGCTGGAGCAGCAAAGGGTAGTAACATCGATTTGGTATTTTTAATGAAGAATACATATAAAATAAAAGATGTAATGTAGACAACCCCTTTGTTTTCTGCATTCCCTAAAAGCGGGGAAAGCAAATGTGTGTGTTTGAGTTGTCCAGAATTACTGTGAATTATTTAGGATTACACAGTCCGTCTATGCATCACGAGTTACGCCACCACAGCGCCCGAGATTATAAGAGTACGGTATTAAGAGCTCAGCCCTCGTCTACTCCGTAGCTCAGACCTGCCACCTTATTACACCTGCTGGAAAGCAGCTTTACATGTAGGCCTAGGACACAAGGAGAGTAAAATTGGACAAGTGCAATGCAATAAAACAAAATTGCATTCCACTTGGACCAATGTTAATCTCTGGGGCCACTCTGATCTGTGATTTTCTTCTCAGCCCTAATCAGACTGAGAAAACAATCACAGCATGCTGTGTGAGTGAGAGACGTGTCCCTTGCACCCATACAAGTCTATGGGTGCGAGTGAAATATCGGACTGCACTCAGATGACACCAGAGTGCAGTACAATATACACATCAGCTGACAATGGAGTGATCACTCTCTCCCTCTGCTCCGCAGCTGTGATCCAATTGCAAAATCGGCTCACAGATGCATGACACTACTCATGCTTGCAGAAGAGCGGGAGTCGAGGGTCATTAGCAGATCGCATCCAATGCTCGTGTGGCCCCGGCCTTATTGTAATAGCAGAAAATGTATAAATTACAAAACAAAAAAAAAAAAAAAAAAATAATCGTCAGGACTGGAGCTCTTATTTATCAGGGTGCAGTCAGACAGAAAAAAGGATGGACCTGGGATGAACAACATGGATATCTTCTCCAGGAGAAGCCCAGTCTGCAGTGATGGCCATACGCTCTTACTAGCTTGCCAGTTTGGTAATTTATGGGAACGTCATACATATATCGCCCCATGTTATGGCTGTAAACCACAGACTGGATGACGCTTTCTTTACAGTATTTTGGTGGATACATTTTCACTTGTGCAGTTTTCCACTTTTCAGAAAGTGTTTGAGATTTAGCGGTTAAAGTCTACTATAATTAGGCCAGTAATCGGGTTAAAATAAAAATCATATCTGCCGGGTGCAGACCATGATTTCTATCAGATGAACATGCAGAGACGCAGCAATGTTACCAATAACCGAACCTCATTATTACATTTGGTGCACCCCAAGACACCTATACACATGAGACTAACGAGGGCTGAACCTGCCCACGGTGATGGGCTCGGCTGACAGTCTAATGAGTATGGGGCCCCTTCTGACTACACCCGATTCTGGACGATTTTCTTCTTTAAAAGATAAGCTGGCAGAGATAGGCCTCTCCTAGAGAACACAGAGACGCACCGCCAGCAGAGCCAGCGCTCCTGTGTATGGGGGAGATAGCCGGCGGCCGCCTCTCCTGTGTATGGGGGAGATAGCCGGCTCTCCTCTGTATGGGGGAGATAGCCGGCACTCCTGTGTATGGGAGAGATAGCCGGCGGCCACCTCTCCTGTGTATGGGGGAGACAGCCGGCGGCCGGCTCTCCTGTGTATGGGGGGAGATAGCCGGCGCTCCTGTGTATGGGGCAGATAGCCGGCGCTCCTGTGTATGGGGGAGATAGCCGGCGCTCCTGTGTATGGGGGAGATAGCCGGCGCTCCTGTGTATGGGGGAGATAGCGGGCAGCCGCCTCTCCTGTGTATGGGGGAGATAGCCGGCGGCCGGCGCTCCTATGTTTGGGGGAGATAGCCGGCGGCCAGCGCTCCTGTGTATGTGGGGAGATAGCCGGCGCTCCTGTGTATGGGGCAGATAGCCGGCGCTCCTGTGTATGGGGGAGATAGCCGGCGCTCCTGTGTATGGGGGAGATAGCCGGCGCTCCTGTGTATGGGGGAGATAGCCGGCGCTCCTGTGTATGGGGGGAGATAGCCGGCGCTCCTGTGTATGGGGGAGATAGCCGGCGCTCCTGTGTATGGGGGAGATAGCCGGCGCTCCTGTGTATGGGGGAGATAGCCGGCGGCCGGCGCTCCTGTGTATGGGGGAGATAGCCGGCGGCCGGACCCCTGCTCAGCTGACCGCTATCTACAGTGGACGGGAGAACTGGACATGAAATGCCAGCCGCACGTTGTCCTCTCTGTATCCAAACTGAAGGGCCGCACTAATGTAGGCAGACAGGCAAATGGTGGATAATCCATCCAGAAATCATCTACCTCACTAAAACGGTCACCCCACCCTCCCACCACTGGTTGCAGATAGTTGGAAATGCAAGATTAAAGGGAACCTGTCACCAGTTTTTTCTCCCCCATCTGAGAGCTGCATAATGTAGAGCCCAAAGACCCTGATTCCAGCGATGTATCACTTACTAGGCTGCCTGCTGTCATTTTGATAAAATCCCAGTTTTATCTGCTGCAGATCTAGCAGTTCTCTGAATAATGATCTCTGTATAGCCCCGCCCACACCACTGATTGCCAGCTTTCTATGAACACACTGCATAGGCTGAAAGCTACCAATCAGTGGTGGTGGCGGGGTTATGCAGCGTTCATTAATATGGATGATGGGGGTTATACAGAGCTCATTAATATGGAGGACTAAATGGCAGCAGATTTACTAGTCCTCTAGTGATAATCTCCTGCTGACAATAAGGGATTTTGCCAAAACTACACTAAACAGCCCAGTGACACATCGCTGGAATTAGGATATCTGCCCCTACATTATGCTGCTCTCAGATTAGGTGGCAAAAACCTGATGACAGATTCGCTTTAAGTAGGAAAATTGTAAATGTAATTTTTTTTTTAACTTACCTGAACCAAAAATATGATGAGGAAATAAAAATTTGCTATTCTTCTAAACTGCTCAAACAGATTTTTAGGTATGAAGTTCCACACGGTGTACTGCAAAAAGAAAAAAAGTGAAGGTTATTTTAATTTATCAAAAGCTTACAAAGATTTATGGGCATAACTTAATTCAATGCTGCTGCTGCTACTACTAATTATAATAAATAATAATACATACTGACAGTTATTAAAAAGCCTATAGGCAACTTAAAGAAGTTCCAAAAATATGCATAAAAAATAAATGAAAAAAAAAAATTAAGTCTCCAGTTATCCCATTAATGCAAATCAAAAAAGGTGAGTGGAGCCTCTGTTAGGAGTCTCGACACGGAACATAACCAGATATCCCTCCGGAAAGGGCCTTATCCCATTAATAACAGAGACAAGTCTGTATGGACAGGACTACATCGCTGGTGAGCATAGACTGTCTCCATTCTCTGCTGGTTTCTCGGGGCAGCGGTGCGTCTCCAATACTGTGCTCATACGTTATCCCAGAGGGCGACTATTGTAGTCACCATAAGTTCTGACAAAACATGTTACAGTGCAGCTCCTAAACATCGCTGCTCTGCTGGAAGAATCATTAATTTATGCCAAACATACTTTATTCTATGTACACCGAATGTTGCAAGAAACAATTGATTTTTACCAGGAATGGGTCATAAAAATAAAAAAAATGACCAATTGCTTGAATTACGTATGATACATATATATATTACACACACACATTATATATATATATATATATATATATATATATATATATGTGTGTGTATATGTATATATAAACAATATAAAGTATAATAGAATATAAGTATAATATATATTTTATATATACACACACATTATATATATATATATATATATATATATATATATATATATATATATATATATATATATATATATATATATATATATATATATATATATATACAGTGCCTACAAGTAGTATTCAACCCCCTGCAGATTTAGCAGGTTTACACATTCGGAATTAACTTGGCATTGTGACATTTGGACTGTAGATCAGCCTGGAAGTGTGAAATGCACTGCAGCAAAAAAGAATGGTATTTCTTTTTTTTTTTTTTTAGATTGTGAAAAGTTTATTCAGAGGGTCATTTATTATTCAACCCCTCAAACCACCAGAATTCTGTTTGGTTCCCCTAAAGTATTAAGAAGTATTTCAGGCACAAAGAACAATGAGCTTCACATGTTTGGATTAATCATCTCTTTTTTCCAGCCTTTTCTGACTAATTAAGACCCTCCCCAAACTTGTGAACAGCACTCATACATGGTCAACATGGGAAAGACAAAGGAGCATTCCAAGGCCATCAGAGACAAGATCTTGGAGGGTCACAAGGCTGGCAAGGGGTACAAAACCCTTTCCAAGGAGTTGGGCCTACCTGTCTCCACTGTTGGGAGCATCATCCGGAAGTGGAAGGCTTATGGAACTACTGTTAGCCTTCCACGGCCTGGACAGCCTTTGAAAGTTTCCTCCCGTGCCAAGGCCAGGCTTGTCCGAAGAATCAAGGCTAACCCAAGGACAACAAGGAAGGAGCTCCGGGAAGATCTCATGGCAGTGGGGACATTGGCTTCAGTCAATACCATAAGTAACGTACTCCACCGCAATGGTCTCCGTTCCAGACGAGCCCGTAAGGTACCTTTACTTTCAAAGCGTCATGTCAAGGCTCATCTGCAGTTTGCTCATGATCACTTGGAGGACTCTGAGACAGACTGGTTCAAGGTTCTCTGGTCTGATGAGACCAAGATTGAGATCTTTGGTGCCAAACACACACGTGACGTTTGGAGACTGGATGGCACTGCATACGACCCCAAGAATACCATCCCTACAATCAAGCATGGTGGTGGCAGCATCATGCTGTGGGGCTGTTTCTCAGCCAAGGGGCCTGGCCATCTGGTCCGCATCCTTGGGAAGATGGATAGCACGGCCTACCTGGAGATTTTGGCCAAAAACCTCCGCTCCTCCATCAAGGATCTTAAGATGGGTCGTCATTTCATCTTCCAACAAGACAACGACCCAAAGCACACAGCCAAGAAAACCAAGGCCTGGTTCAAGAGGGAAAAAATCAAGGTGTTGCAGTGGCCTAGTCAGTCTCCTGACCTTAACCCAATTGAAAACTTGTGGAAAGAGCTCAAGATTAAAGTCCACATGAGACACCCAAAGAACCTAGATAACTTGGAGAAGATCTGCATGGAGGAAAGGGCCAAGATAACTCCAGAGACCTGTGCCGGCCTGATCAGGTCTTATAAAAGACGATTATTAGCTGTAATTGCAAACAAGGGTTATTCCACAAAATATTAAACCTAGGGGTTGAATAATAATTGACCCACACTTTTATGTTGAAAATGTATTAAAATTTAACTGAGCAACATAACTTGTTGGTTTGTAAGATTTATGCATCTGTTAATAAATCCTGCTCTTGTTTGAAGTTTGCAGGCTCTAACTTATTTGCATCTTATCAAACCAGCTAAATCTGCAGGGGGTTGAATACTACTTGTAGGCACTGTACATATAGAGAGAGAGAATGACCAGTGACCAATTGCTTAAACTATGCATGTAGCATATATATATATATAATCTATCATACGCAGTTTAAGCAATTGGTAATTTTTTTATGACCCATTCCCGGTAAAAATCAATAGTTTCTTGCAACATTCGGTGTACATAGAATCAAGTATATTTGGCATAAATTAATATATATATATATATATATATATATATATATATAATATTAATTTATGTATTTAATATATATATATATTTTATTTCCATATCATCCATATCATTTTTGCAAAGGCTAATAGATCTGATTCAAGACTCATACCATCTTTTCTGTACAGACACTTTACAGCTGTCTCATTATCAGCACAGACATGATTACCATAGGTACAGTTTATATATGCAGCAGTAATAAAGTAACCGTTTATAAAATAGATCATGTCACAGCTCACCTCCTACACTTGTGCAAAGGCAACAGCATTACGTACAGTGGACAGTCATTATCCAGTCACAATAGGCGATGTCACAGCTCACCTCCTCCTCATGTATGAGACAATTGTACTACGTACAGTAGACCGTCAACATCCACCAGCCACAATAGGTGATATCACAGCTCACCTCATTTATAATGACATCATTACTACATACGGTATCTAACCATTATTAGTTTATGTCACAGCTCCCCTCCTCTCCTTCCTTCACAATGACCTGTTCCCAGATTAGAGCATGATTTTTTTGGAAACAGATAAGATCGTTCTATTGGTGCCAATATTCAACAAGACGTAAGAGCCCAATATTAGGCTTTGTACACAGTGTAAATATAACAAGATTTTTCTTATTTTGCTTTTCTAAAGGGATGATCTTCAACATTTAAAAAAATAGACTTAACATAAAAACCTTATATAATGATTATTGATAATTGGTTGTTCCTTGGTGACATTTCCTTTAAAGCAATACTGAAGCAGTGCCGGGCTTGCGGCCATCTCTCGGGTGCTGTGTTCTCCTCCGCTGACTGTTTTCCTACGGTTCATCATTGACTATTGTACATATTTGATGGTCTCTTTGGAGCAGAGGACCCACGTCTAATGTATCAGGTCATAAACACTCGGTTCCGGCCCTTCTTTTGCCATCACAGACATCAGCCGGACGCAGTCTGGAGATCTCAGAGATGATGGAGACGTCCCATCATATATATATCCGCATCTAATGCACGTTGGTTTTAAAGAATGTTCTTCAGAGGAGCATAGCTCTGGCACCACGCTCTATTTCATCCATCCTGTCACACGCATCAGCACACACAGATGAAGGGCTCAGCACAGACACAGAAATACTGGGTATACATGGAAACCATAAAGCCCTATGGGGGCCGCACATCTACAGACATCTGGTTGGAGCCCCATGTTGGCTATACAAAAAAACCATGGCACCCTATGGGGGCCTGTAAACACACAGCGGTCTGGTTGGGGCCCCAGGCTGGGAATAAATGTAAACCATGCCACCCCTTGGGGGCCCACACATCCACAGAAGTCTGGTTTGGGCCACATGTTTGGTATACATGTAAACAATGGCGTCCTATGGAGGCCTGCACACCCGCAGCAGTCTGTTTGAGGGCCCATGCTAGGTATTTACATAAACCATGGTGTCCTGTACAAACACAGAGGTCTCGTTGGAGCCCCATATTGGATATACATGTAATCTATGCCGCCCCATGGGGGCCCACATACGCACGGCAGTCTGGCTGGAGCCCCATGTTGGGTTATACATATAAAACATGCCGCCCCATGGGGGTCCGCAGCAGTCTGGTTGGGGTCCCATGTTCGTTATACATATAAAGCATGGCGCCCCCATGGGGGCCTGTACAAACACAGCCATTTTGTTGGGGCCCCATGTTTAACTGGTGCCGGCCCCACCGAGATGAGCTTGTCCGAAGACGGTACTGAACACTTCTCACACTCGGGAGGTCTTGGTCTCACTCACATCCAATCTCATGATAAGAACAGCTGCACATAACATTACAGGCATAATGACCAGGGCATAGATGGGCCACAGCTCTCTGGGCAGGTCTGTATTAAGGGGTACTCCGGCTCCACCCACTCCCGTGTATGGAGGGGAGTGCGGCCTGTTACCTCATCTACTGACCCCTGCTGGGTCATTTGTGTGATCAATGAGTATGGTGCACCCGGTCGGTATCCGTAGACGAAAGTCACAGGCCCCTCTCAATGCAGAAATGAGCAGAGACAGAATACTCCTTAAAGTCCTCTATAACGGGGCTATCAATCCACTGCTAGACCACCATTAAACACTAGAATCGGAAGCCTGAGCCCCACTCCCTGACCCCAAAAAGAGGAGAAACGAGAAGGGAGCGGCAGTCGAGCACACACCCTTCAAAGTCTATGACCCCAAAAGAGACAGATGGGCTTTCATATTAACCGTGAATGGAGCAGAAGTGTTTAGCAGGAGCAGAACTCCCTTGGTCCATAGTCTTGAGATTGGGCGGTGAGCAGGAGCGAGGGCCACAGACACTTCATGATCAGTGTGTGTCCCTGAGGTGCGGCCTAAAGCAAAACGCCATTCATTCTGTGGATAGATGATCTTGGAAACACTCCTTTAAAAGATATGGATCAATTAACTTATACATGTGGGACAAGAGTTTAATAGGAGATCGGTCTTGGATCTTTGGGGAGGGTCCCACCATTAGTACCCCCACCTATCACAAGACGAGAGGTCATCTATCCCAATTATATGGAGGGGAGGTGGCACACGCTCAGGGCCTCTTTATTCATTGTCTATTGGACTGTTAGAGAGTCTCGTAGACAATGGATGTAACAGACTCCTACATATCTGATCTATTCAAATTGGGGCTACAGAACTGCAGTCTTCATAACCCGCAGTGGTCTTATAATTGTACCCCAAGCCCTTTTTTCTAAGGACAATTATTTGGTCCATGAGGATCACTACCTCACTGGGTAACTTGGACAATATGAGACATCAGGGAAGAAATATACATCAGTACAATTTACCACGTTTCAGAAAAATTAATCAAAGTTCATCCTGACGATCAATAACGAGAGATTACTAGTGATCAGGCCAGAAAACGTCGGCCTCACGGATCATAATTCACAGGCGGTTTAGTCTTCTCCGCGGAGCCGGCGTCTGCGCTCACCTATTGTGCCTTTGTGCTGTTCTCATCCAGTAATAGGAGGGAGCGCACACCATTCATCATGTCTGGCAGACGTATGGTTAATTATGTATAAATCCTTATTCTCCGGCTTCCTATATGAGTCCATTATACGTCTGAGTTCCCGGAGTACGGCTCACCCGATCAATGGGCCGGACGCTGTATAGAGAGGGCCGGGCCCGTGGTAAGAACATTTCCTCTATCGGGACAATGTTTATTAAAATATAAAAAAATCCTACAGCCCGGAAAACCTACATTTATAAACGGAAAGGTCAAAAATAATCCTAAAAAATAAACTTTCTATTACGTAAATCAGGTAAAACCTGGCCCGGGATGAGGGCAGCAGCACCATGGGGAAAACAGCAGCTTTCCTGTTTAGGTCTGCTCTTAAATGTTAAAAAAAATATTGTCAATGTCTTCTAATACTTAAATGATGTATTTTTGGATAAAAAAAGAATTTTGCAATCGAATTTATTTAAAAATTTTGCACAGTTGGCTTTTTTTTCATGAACATAATGAATTAACAGAATCTGTCAGTGAGCTCCTTATGAAAAGAACTCATTTTTTATTGGTCTTTAATGAGTATATATAAGCAGGCATCTGACCATATCAATAATAATCATAACTGGTATGTATTTTTGGATAAAAAAAAAATGGAGTTTAATTTAAAAATGTTGCACCATTTGGCTTTTGTTTTCAAGAAAATGAGTTAACTGAGAATCTGTCAGTGAGCCCCGTAAGAAAAGGTCTTTGCAACTTATCTGTCTGTTAATGAGTATTTATGTGCTCACTTCTGACCACAGACAATATCAAAGTTGAGCTGAAATCAAATGTATTTTTGTATAAAAAATAATTTTGCAATTGGGTTTAATTTAAAAAGTTTGCACAGTTTGGCTTTTGTTTTCGGGAAAATATTGAGTTAACTGAGTATTTATCAGTGAGCTCCTTAGGAATTAAAGTTTTTGTAACTTTTATCTGACTTTTAATGAGCAAATATGGGCTGACTTGTGACCACATCAAAGTTGAGCTGCAATCACAAATTATGTATTTTTGGATTAAAAAAAAAAAAATAATAATAATTTGGAAATTGGATTCCTTTAAAAATTTTGCAGTTTGGCTGTTTCTGGGAAAATAGTGAGTTAACTGAAAATCTGTCAGTGAGCTCCTTATGAAAAAACTCTTTGGAACTGGCTTTTAATGGGCATATATGGGCTGACTTGTGACCACATCAAAGTGGAGTTGAAATCTGCTCAGATAAAATAGTTACTAACTCTCATGTGAAGACAAGCTCACTGATGGATCCCCAGTTCTGATTCTGAAGATTTTTTAGCGCAATTTTGAAATAAAACGTGATTGCAAAAAAAAAAAAAAAAAAATAATAATATATATATATATATATATATATATATATATATATATATATATATATATATATATATATATATATATATATATATATATATATATATAATATATATATATATATATATATATATATATATATATATATATATATATATATATATATATATATATATATATATATATATATATATATATATATATATATATATATTAATATATATATATATATTATATATATATATATATTAGTGATGAGCGAGTACTAAAAAGCTCGGGTGCTCAAAGCTCGGCCCGAGCCTCCCAAGATACTCGTGTACTCGGGCCGAGCAACGAGCCCAATGTTATCCTATGGGAGACCCGAGTATTTTTGTGAAATGACCCCCCGGCAGCATGGCGAAACCCTAAAAATGTCACAAAAGTCTCAGAAGAGTGCTCAAATGACATGGCAACAGCATGGGGAAGACCCCTTGAAGCATTTATCACTCAAAAGTCACAGCTGTGAACAATTTTGTCCGCGTTTAACGCCATTTTTACGGACTCACCAGAAAACCTTCCAAAATGACACCAAAATGATTTTTCATGGCAGAAATGTTAAGGGCACATACGCAATAGTGAGATAGAGCTGGTGTATGTTACTTTTTGAGATTAACCCTTTCACGACCGGCCGATTTTTCGCTTTCCGTTTTTTTTTTTCACCATTCTTTTTCTGAGAGACGTAACTTTTTTATTTTTCAGTCAATATGGTCATGTGAGGGCTCATTTTTTGCGGAACGAGCTGTACTTTTAAATGAAACCATCAGTTTTACCATATTGTGTACTAGAAAATGGCAAAAAAATTCCAAATGCTGAAAAATTGCAAAAAAAGTGCGATAGCACTATGGTTTTTGAGATATTTTATTCACTGTGTTCACTATATGGTAAAACTGATGTGTGGGTGTGATGCCTCAGGTCAGTGCGAGTTCGTAGACACCAAACATGTATAGGTTTACTTTTATATAAGGGGTTAAAAAAAAAATCGGAAGTTTGTCCGAAAAAAGTGGCGCACGTTTTACGCCATATTCCGTGACCCGTAGCGTTCTCATTTTTCGGGATCTTAGGCTCAATGACGGCTTATTTTTTGCGTCTCGAGCTGACGTTTTTAACGGTACCATTTTTGCGCAGATGCTACGTTTTGATCGCCTCTTATTGCATTATGCGCAAAAGTTGTGGCGACAAAAAAACGTCGTTTTGGCGTTTGGAATTTTTTTGCCGCTACGCCGTTTACTGATCAGATTAATTAATTTTATATTTTGATAGATCGGGCGTTTCTGAACGCGGCGATACCAAATGTGTGTATATTTTTTATTTTTTTAACCCTTTAATTTTCAATGGGGCGAATGGGGGGTGATTTGAACTTTTAGGTTTTTTTGTTTTTTTTTAATTTTTTAAAACTTATTTTTTAACTTTTTTTTTATTTTACTAGTCCCCCTAGGGGGCTATTGCGATCAGCATTCCGATCGCTCTGCAGTATCTGCTGATCACAGCTGGAAGGCTGTAAACAGCAGATACGCTGTCTTTCTCTTTTGCTGTGCCCCGGGCACAGCGAAAGTGAAACCAATTCATGTGTAGTACAGGAGTCATCACATGACCCTGTGCTACCATGACAACTATCGGGAGTCACGTGATCGCGTCACGTGACTTCCGGTTTCGGCGGTAAGTAAAACTTTACCGCGATCGCGCTTATAATGGCGCTGTCATGTATTGACAGCGCCATATAAGGGGTTAATCGGCACGAGCAGATAACGATTCTGCTCGTGCCTAGCAGGCACACATCTCAGCTGTGAAAATCAGCTGAGATGTGTGCCGATCGCGGCATGCTGCCGCCGGAGGACCGCGGGCAGTAAGATTATGTCATTTAGGACGTAATTTTACGGCCCGCGGTCGTTAAGGGGTTAATACATGAAAGATTTTACGTGAAAACATTGTGTGGCACTCAGATGTCCCTGAGAAGAGACGTACATGAAGGCCTCTTGAGTCTAATGTGCCCATTTTGAGGAAGTGAGTCTTTGTAGTATTTTCCTTTGCCAGGGCAGTCCAAAATTGTGAGGTTCACCAATGCCCCTGCATACAGACGTGCATGAGGGCCTCAAAACATTAAGTGTCCATTGTCAGGAAGTGGGTCTATTGTAGTATAGCTCTTAGGCAGGGCAGCCAAAAATTGGGAGGCTCCACATTGTCCCTGGATAGAGACGTGCATGAGGGCCTGTAAACTTGAAGTGCCCATTGTAAGGAAGTGGGTCTATTGTAGTATAGCCCTTAGGCAGGGCAGCCAAAAATTGGGAGGCTCCACATTGTCCCTGGATAGAGACGTGCATGAGGGCCTGTAAACCTGAAGTGCCCATTTTAAGGAAGTGGGTCTATTGTAGTATAGCCCTTAGGCAGGGCAGCCAAAAATTGGGAGGCTCCACGTTGTCCCTGGATAGAGACGTGCATGATGGCCTGTAAACCTGAAGTGCCCATTGTAAGGAAGTGGGTCTATTGTAGTATAGCCCTTAGGCAGGGCAGCCAAAAATTGGGAGGCTCCACATTGTCCCTGGATAGAGACGTGCATGATGGCCTGTAAACCTGAAGTGCCCATTGTAAGGAAGTGGGTCTATTGTAGTATAGCCCTTAGGCAGGGCAGCCAAAAATTGGGAGGCTCCACATTGTCCCTGGATAGAGACGTGCATGAGGGCCTGTAAACCTGAAGTGCCCATTGTAAGGAAGTGGGTCTATTTTAGTATAGCCCTTTGCCAGGGCAGCCAAAAATTAGGAGGCTCCACGTTGTCCCTGGATAGAGACGTGCATGATGGCCTGTAAACCTGAAGTGCCCATTGTAAGGAAGTGGGTCTATTGTAGTATAGCCCTTAGGCAGGGCAGCCAAAAATTGGGAGGCTCCACATTGTCCCTGGATAGAGACGTACATGATGGCCTGTAAACCTGAAGTGCCCATTGTAAGGAAGTGGGTCTATTGTAGTATAGCCCTTAGGCAGGGCAGCCAAAAATTGGGAGGCTCCACATTGTCCCTGGATAGAGACGTGCATGATGGCCTGTAAACCTGAAGTGTCCATTGTCAGGAAGTGGGTGTATTATAGTATAGCCCTTAGGCAGGGCAGCCAAAAATTGGGAGGCTCCACGTTGTCCCTGGGTAGAGACGTGCATGAGGGCCTCAAAACATTAAGTGTCCATTGTCAGGAAGTGGGTGTATTATAGTATAGCCCTTAGGCAGGGCAGCCAAAAATTGGGAGGCTCCACGTTGTCCCTGGGTAGAGACGTGCATGAGGGCCTCAAAACATTAAGTGTCCATTGTCAGGAAGTGGGTGTATTATAGTATAGCCCTTAGGCAGGGCAGCCAAAAATTGGGAAGCTCCACGTTGTCCCTGGGTAGAGACGTGCATGAGGGCCTCAAAACATTGTTCCCATTGCAAAGGAGCGGGTCTCCTGTCGTTGTAATGTCCATTCTGCAAAGAATGGGCGAAAAAATTTACCACTGGGGGTATACCTGAAACAAAGGCCTAAGTATTGCAATTTGTAACGGTCATCATCATGGTGGCGCATGAGGAGAAGGAGGAGCAGTCCAGCGATTATCCAAAGTCCAGAAGTGTGTACCCATGGGTGAGTGGAGGTACATGGCAAACTTTAAATTCCGCTCTCATTTGCTGGTGGTGTGGTGAAGTCTGGCCCAATCCAACCCTTGTTCATCTTGATCAGAGTCAGCCTGTCAGCATTTTCAGTTGACAGGCGGGTGCGTTTATCTGTAATGATTCCACCTGCGGCACTAAAAACACGCTCTGACAAAACGCTAGCAGCAGGGCAGGCCAGGACTTCCAAGGCGTAGAGAGCCAATTCATGCCACGTGTCCAGCTTGGATACCCAATAATTGTAAGGCACAGAGGAATGTCGGAGTACAGTTGTTCGATCTGCAAGGTACTCCTTCAGCATCTGGGCAAACTTAGGATTTCTTGTGGCACTACCCCGCACCTCAGGGGCTGTGGTACGTGAGGGGCTGAGAAAACTGTCCCACATCTTAAAGACTGTTCCCCTACCTCTGGCGGATTGGACTTGTGCCTCTCTCGGCTGTACGCCTCGGTTGTCCACTGATTCCTGACCTATGTCGCTAGCGTTTTGTGAGGGGAATGCTTTGCCTACTTCCGTGACTATGGCCTTCCGGAACTGCTGCATTTTGGTTGACCTCTCCTCCACGGGAATAAGAGACAAAAAGTTCTCCTTGTAGCGTGGGTCTAACAGTGTTACCAACCAGTAATGATTGTCGGCCAAGATGTTCTTAACGTGAGGGTCACGAGACAGGCAGCTTACCATAAAGTCAGCCATGTGCGCCAGACTCTTAACAGCCAGGACTTCAGTAGCCTGACCAACAAGATGACTGAACATGCTGTCCTCCTCCTCCTCCTCCTCCTCCTCATCTACCCTGTCCTCTGGCCAGCCACGCTGAACCGAGGATATGACTGGTGTGCATGTCATATCCTCAATTTGGCCGGAGAGTAGCTCCATGTCTTCATCCTCCTCCTCGTCATAGTCCTCCACTGCATGTTGTGATGAGACGAGGCTGGGCTGTGCGTTATCACCCACACCCACTACTGTTTCTTGCTGCAACTCATCGCGCTCCGCCTGCAATGCATCATGTTTGTTTTTCAGCAGAGACCGTTTTAGAAGGCAGAGTAGCGGTATGGTGACGCTAATAATGGCGTCATCACCACTCACCATCTTGGTGGAGTCCTCAAAGTTTTGGAGGATGGTACATAGGTCTGACATCCATCTCCACTCCTCAGGTGTTATGTGTGGAGTTTGACCCATTTCCCGACGGCTTAGGTGATGCAGGTACTCAACAACTGCCCTCTTCTGCTCACATATCCTGACCAACATGTGCAGAGTTGAATTCCAACGCGTGGGGACATCACACACCAGTCTGTGAGCCGGAAGATGCAAACGGCGCTGAAAGCCGGCAAGGCCGGCTGAAGCAGTAGGTGACTTTCGAAAATGTGCAGACAGGCGGCGAACTTTTACCAGTAGATCAGACAGCTCTGGGTATGACTTTATAAACCGCTGAACCACGAGGTTGAGCACATGGGCCACGCATGGAACATGTGTCAGCTGGCCTCGCCTCAAAGCCGCCACCAGGTTCCGGCCATTGTCACACACGACCTTTCCTGGCTTTAGGTTCAGAGGTGTGAGCCAGTGATCTGCCTGCTGTTTCAGAGCTGTCCACAGCTCTTCTGCATTGTGGGGTTTGTCACCTATGCAGATTAGCTTCAGCACAGCCTGTTGCCGCTTCGCCGAGGCAGTGCTGCAGTGCTTCCAGCTTGTGACTGGTGTGGAGGGTACAGTGGATGAGGATGCGCAGGAGGAGGAGGAGGCTGAAGAGCATGACATTCCGGAGCTGTAGAGTGTGGGTGAAACACTGACTGAGGTAGGGCCTGTAAACCTTGGTGTGGGAAGGACGTGTTCCGTCCCTCGCTCAGACTGGGTCCCAGCTTCCACAATATTAACCCAGTGTGCCGTCAACGAGATGTAGCGGCCTTGCCCACAAGCACTTGTCCACGTGTCTGTGGTTAGGTGGACCTTGGGTGAAACAGCGTTGTTCAGGGCACGTGTGATGTTTTGTGACACGTGGTTATGCAACGCGGGGACGGCACACCGGGAGAAATAGTGGCGGCTGGGGACCGAGTAACGTGGGACAGCTGCCGCCATCAGGTCACGGAATGCTTCTGTCTCCACCAGCCTAAAAGGCAACATTTCCAGCGCAAGCAGTCGCGAAATGTTAGCATTTAGAACTGTGGCATGTGGGGTGTTGGCAGTGTATTTGCGCCTGCGTTCAAAGGTTTGCTGAATGGATAACTGAACGCTGCGCTGGGACAAGGACGTGCTTGATGATGGTGTTCTTTCTGCGTAGGCAACTGCAGGTGCAGGAGTGGAGGAGGCTTGTTCGCAGGCAGCATGGACAGAGGATTGGCTCGCATGCACAACCAGCGAAGACGTAGCAGTGACATCAGCAAGCACTGCTCCTCGACTCTGTTGTACTTCCCACAAAGTCGGGTGCTTGGCTGACATGTGCCTGATCATGCTGGTGGTGGTCAGGCTGCTAGTTTTGGTACCCCTGCTGATGCTGGCACGGCAGGTGTTGCAAATGGCCTTTTTTGAATCATCTGGATCCAACTTAAAAAACTGCCAGACTCGGGAAGACCTAACATTTGTACAGGCACCTTGTGTCGTCGTGTTGTTCCGGGGAACGGTTGCCTGACTTCTGCCTGGGGCCACCACCCTGCTTCTTACTGCCTGTTGTGATGCTACGCCTCCCTCCCCCTGTGCACTGCTGTCCTCGCTCTGCATATCCTCCTGCCAGGTTGGGTCAGTTACTGGATCATCCACCACGTCGTCTTCCTCTTCCGCACCCTGCTCCTCCTCCTGACTTGCTGACAATTGTGTCTCATCATCATCCACCACTTGTTGAGACACGTTGCCAACTTCGTGAGAACGTGGCTGCTCAAATATTTGGCCTTCTGTACAGACGATCTCCTCATGACCCACTTCAATATGAGCTGGCGAGAGGCCAGAATGTGTGAATGGAAACGTGAACAGCTCTTCCGAGTGTCCAAGTGTGGGATCATTAATGTCCGAGGAGGACGTGTACTCAGCCTGGTGGTAGGAAGGAGGATCAGGTTCAGAAATGTGCGGTGCAGTATCACGGCTACTGACACTTGACCGTGTGGAAGACAGAGTGTTTGTGGTGGTGCCAATCTGACTGGAAGCATTATCTGCTATCCAACTAACAACCTGTTGACACTGGTCTTGGTTCAAGAGCGGTGTACTGCTGCGGTCCCCAAGAATTTGGGACAGGACGTGCGAGCGACTAGATGTGGCCCTTTGTTGTGGCGAAATTAGAGCTTGCCCACGACCTCAGCCTCTGCCTGCACCACCATCACGTCCACTTCCTTGTTCCTTGCCAATGCCCTTGCGCATTTTGCAATGCTGTGCACTGCTGACGTGTATATTCACTACTTGTGCGTTATATCAAAGTTTGTGGAAATTGCACACAAGTGCACCTGTACGCTGCCACCAACAGGCACACACGTGCGGTTTTAAAAACCAAGCACGGACGCAATAAGAACCTAACAGGTTTTTTTGGGGAGCGACAATTACAGACAAGTCAGACACTATCTGGACTGTTTTACACTGTGTACACCAGCCCCAGATATGATGAAGGCTGGTATACGGTCACCACTACCCTGCCTGCCTGCCTGTATACTGGTACAATAGTCCTGACAAGGACTCTTTTGGTCACTAGCCTGTATTCAGACCTGGCTATACCCTGCCTGTATATAGCAACAATAGTCCTGAGAAGGACTCTGATACTGTACTCCGACCTGGCTATACCCTGCCTGCCTGTATACAACTAGAATAGTCCTGAGAAGGACTTCTGGTCACACTGTTTGCAGCCCTGCTCCGGAACTAACTATAAAGGGCCGCAAAGCTTTCCCTGAATCAGCGACACTCTCCCTGCACTCACTGTCTGGATAGCTGTGAGCAGAGCACAGCGCGCCGGCCGATATAAAGGCTCGGTCACGCTGTGCAGGCCGGCCAATCACTGCAATTCCACAACTAACAGGGCTGTGGCATTGCAGTGGTCTGCCAGCCAATCCCTGCATGAGGGCTGGCTCTCAAAAGAGCGCCAACATGCAGAAATGAAGACCACGAGTACAGCACGAGTATCGCGAGATTACTCGGTCCCCGCCGAGCAGCCCGAGTACAGCGATACTCGTGCGAGTACCGAGTAGTTACAAGCATGCTCGCTCATCACTAATATATATATATATATACACATACATACATACATATATATATATATATATATATATATATATATATATATATATATATATATATATATATATATATATATATATATATATATATACATACACACACACACACATACATATATACATACACAATAATATAAAGTATATAATATAAAATATATAAATATTATAATATATATATATATATATATATATATATATATATATATATATATATATTATAATTAATATAAATTATATATATATGATATTTTATATTTATAAAATATATATAATTATATACACACACACTATATATTTTATAAATATAAAAATTATATATACATACATTCATACACATATATATATATATATATATATATATATATATATATATACACACACATGTATATATATATATATATATATATACATACACACACATGTATATATATATATATTTATATTATAATTTTATTCATTTACATAGCGCTATTAATTCCATAGTGCTTTACATACATTGGCAATACTGTCCCCATTATGGCTCACAATCTAGAGTCCCTATCGAGTGTGGAAGGAAACCCACGCAAACACGCGGAGAACATACATACTCCTTGCAGGCAGTGTCCTTAGTGGGATTTGAACCCAGGACTCCAGTGCTGCAAGACTGCAGTGCTAACCACTGAGCCACCGTGCCGCATATATATATATACACACACACACACACACACACACACACACACACACACAATATATACACACACACATTTTTCTCCCTTTCAGATGAATGGGGGATGGGGGGGGACCCCACAGGTTAAAAACTCCAAAAAAATCTGTGCAAAACATGTAAAAAAAATGCACAGATTTTACGCAGAATTTTTCCTGCCAATCTGTTTTTTCTGTGTTTTTCGCTGTAGTCCCCGGGTGAATGCAGAGCCTAATAATTGAGCGCTGACCCAGTTCAGGAGCAGTGACGTCGGGAGACCCAGGGCCGAGTCTCATTATCTGGGATCAGGTCATTACGGGAGGAAGCGTTTAGCTGATGAATATACGATTTGCAGAGCGCGGCCCCACGTGACGAGACACCTTGTAAAAGCCCTGTCTGGCTCCAGGCTTCTTGTATAAAGCCCTGGGGTAGGTGGCAGCCATCAAGAGTCAGATTTCAGAGCCCTCTCTGTGTATACAAGCCATATACTCCCATCTCTCTGTATATAGCGCACATACACGAGACTCTGCTCTCCGTAAACAGTATACACAAATTATTTGATCGAAGCTTAAACACTCAAAAAGATCTTCCTGTAAAAGCCAAAAGTTCAATACAAATTCAGTTACCGCAAGAAGAAGCAATCAATAACCCAGACTGAGGCGGCGGTTACTCCGTGTATTGGGGGCACACGCTCGAGAGGGGCTTCTCCATCAATAGGAAAGATCTAATTACACAGTATGTGCTCCTCTGGGATCACAGCGGGAGGTCTCCATACACCGGGTCTACGTATACTCAAAGGTGCACAGCATGGATGAGATGCCTCCGACATAGAGAGCCCAGCCGGAGTATTTACTAAACCGCTATCAGATCCGGCTCAAATCCCCTACACAATGCTGAATAATAAAGGGAATCGGTCAGCAGGTTTTTGCTTTGTAATCTGAACTTTAGGGGCAGAGACCCTGATTCCAGTGATGTATCACTTACTGGGTGAATCAGTTGTGACGGAATCACAGTTTTCTCTGCTGCAGATCTAGCAGAGCTGGGAATGCTGAGCAGTGTATAACCCACTCACACCACTGATTAGCAGCTTTCTGTGTACCATGTACATTGACAAATAGTTGCTAATCAGTGGTAGGATGTGGTAAGACCAAGAGGCACAAGACACCTAGTCCTCAATGAATTGTCTCCTGCTGATAAAACACTGATGCTATTGCAACGACAAGCCTAATATAAAAGGTTGTGTGTACACTCTACTTTTATTGATGCATTTTTTTTTTATTGCCGATTTTAATCAATTAATCTGCAAGGGAAAACATAAGCCAGCAAAGTCTGAGATTCCTGAAGTGCAGTGCACACATTGCAGATTTTGGTGCAGAATAATAATAATAAAAATAAAAAAAAAAAAAAAACACTACACCAAACAATTGAAATGTCACTTGCTTGTGATTTTTCCAATGATTTTCCTATCACTATCACAATGCATGAAAAAAAGCATCAAAAATGCATAACAAAAACAACTTTTTTTTTCTGCAGCATTCCCCAAGACATTGCTGGAATCAGGGTCTCTGCTCCTACATCATGAAGCTTTCAAACTACATAGCAAATACTCGGTAACAGATTCCCTTTAGGTCTGAAAAATTCCTTTATGAAGCCCAAAAAAATAACATTTTAATAATTTTTGGGGACCGCCTTCATAGCAATGAATGACAAAGGATACAAACCTCAAAGCTACAGTTACACACGGATTACTAAAGCTAACCCATCTCCAGCAATTGCCAGTAAAAGTGAAAATTGTGAAGTTATCACCGATCCTCAGCCAAATCCAGAGTGGCAACTTTCCACCATGTGAATTACCCACATTGTGACCTGGAAGCAGTCAGAAGTAATTGCTGTATTTAAACACCTATATACACTATATATACACACACACACTATATATACACTATATATACACACTATATACACACACACACACACACACACACACACACACTACTGCACAGGATTTTCCTTATCATGCGTTTGCTTCCTGAATGCAAAGTTGAGCAAACGTCTAAATATTTTTCATTAAAAAGGTCCTTTATTTTCCTGCTGCAGAGTTTCTTTAACGTGAAACACTATTATCCAGCAGATATTAGGTTAATCTGCAGTTTACTAGTGTTCTAAAGTCAGAAGACGGGCTACCGGGAGGAAATTAACTTTATTCCAACCGGCAGCAGAAAGCTTTCAGTCGTAGATGCGTAGTTGAAGTCACCACTGAGTAGACAGTGAGCAGTAACTAACTGTGCCTCATCACTGATTCACAGCTGGCTAATCAGAGCATCAGTTGAGAGCCGGCTGTCAGTCATTGCTGGGGTGCGGTTACAGCCGCCACGTGCGATGTACTCAGTGGTGACTCAAGCCACACCTCAAGGACTGAAAGCCGGCTCCTCAGAGCATCAGTAAAGAGCCAGCTGTTAGTCATTGCTGGGGTGCGGTTACAGCTGCCATTCACTATGTACTCATGTGGTTACAGCGGCCACTCAATGTACTCAGTGCTGACTAAAGCTGCACCTCTAGGACTGAAAGCCGGCTCCTCAGAGCATCAGTAAAGAGCCAGCTGTCAGTCATTGCTGGGGTGCGGTTACAGCTGCCATTCACTATGTACTCAGTGGTGAATGAAGCTGCACCTCTAGGCCTGAAAGCCAGCTTGAGAGAGAGGGGAGCCAGCACGATCTGAAAATGGCATGCGTCATATAAAAAGTGCAAATTCACAGATTTATTCTAACTGTACTATAATATGAATTGAGATTTTTAGCAAATTGATCAATTCTTTGAGCCACCCCTGCCAACGTCACAGCAAATCTCAATAGGGGGGCCCTACACTATATTATGTATTTCATGTGCCATGCGGCCTCCTAGATAAAGTTTCCACAGGCATTGCTAATTAAGCACCATACTTGTATCTGGTCTGCCTTTATCAATGGTTGCTGTCTGGCACTGGGAGGGTCAGTTCTGATATAGTCCTGGTATGTGTAGAGCTTGCTCCACATGTTGGGACCTGGGCTGGCCTCTATCCACAAGTGCCTTTTTTGCAACATGGAAGCGGCTATATACAGGTTACAGGTATGTGTGCTCCATTATGGTTCTGCTTTTAACTTTATCTAGGAGGCCGCATGGCACATGAAATAGAGAATATAGTGTAGGACCCCCCTATTGTGATTTGCCTTGACATTGGCAGGGGTGGCTCAAATAATTGATCAATTATTTGCTAAAAATCTCAATTTATATTATAGTACAGTTGGAATAAATCTGTGCATTTGCACTTTTTATATGATGAATGCCATTTTCAGATCGTGCTAGCTCCTTTTTCTCTGAAAGCCAGCTTCTCAGAGCAGCAGTAAAGAGCCAGCTGTCAGTCATTGCTGGGGTGCGGTTACAGCTGCCATTCACTATGTACTCAGTGGTGATTAAGCTGCACCTCTAGGTCTGAAAGCCGGCTTCTCAGAGCATCAGTAAAGAGCCAGCTGTCAGTCATTGCTGGGGTGTGGTTACAGCTGCCATTCACTATGTACTCAGTGGTGAATGAAGCTGCACCTCTATGACTGAAAGCTGGTGGAACACTATTAAATCACAGATTAACCCCATAGCTGCAGGTTGTGTTTGAGGACAGGACAGGTTCCCATGAGGTCCTTTAAATAGGTCATCTGCCAAAATGTTACAAACCCTTCTGAGCTCCTGACTGTGGTTCTCCTTCTACCTTCCTTTAGTGTTAGGGTGGGTGCACAAGATCCGTACACGTCTTCTCCTGGGGAGACGCGAGTGTCCTGTGCCCACGATCAGGGTTCGGGCCTCTGTGGACTTTCGCTCTGTTCTCCCTGCGGAGAACACTAGTGTCTTCACAGCATAAATTGACACGCTGCAGCTCGGAAATCTGTGCCGCATGTCAGTTCATGCTGCGGAGAGAAGAAGCACAAAAGGGGCAGTAGATTTCTATAAATCCCAATCATTGTGCAATGCAGCATTTTGCACATACACAACCCTGCAACCAAAATGCTGCAAACCCTGATCATGTGCACCCACCCTTAGGCCATGTGCGCACGTTGCATTCTGTACCTTGCAGAAATGAACGCATCCTCTGGCAGAATTTGTCAGTCAAATTTGGTTTTGACCACATAAACGTAGGAAATACGCATGCGTTTTTGCCGCGTTTTACATGCATTTTCCGTGCTTAAAATGGGATGCGTTTTCAATACAAAGACACTACTAAATAAAGTTTAAACATTCAAACAAACACTAGGAAAAAAGTGAAAAAAAATTTTCATGCTTTAAATCATACACTATAATGATAATCTTCCTTAAATGGTTATTGAGATTTAATATTTATGTTTAAAATAAATTTAATTTTTTGACTTTTTTTTTTTTTTTTTTTTTTTTTAGTCGGGCTGGATATGAGGGCAAAAGGAAACCTCTTGACCTCACTATAGTGCCAAAACCGCATGCTTCAATTTTGGCAAAAAAGCATGCGTTTAGCATCAAAAATGCATGTAAAACGCTAGGATTTTGATTTTGGATGAGTTTTCAAAACGGCCATTGACTTCAAATGTTAGCTAAACGCTGCCAAAACGCAAAAAAATAATGGACATGTTGCTTTTATAAACGCAGAGATTTTGACAAAATTTTGACATTCAAAACGCTGCGTTTAAAAAAGCATCATGCAGACGAATTTTGCTTAATTCCCATAGACTTTGCATTGAAACACTGCAGTTCAAAACGCTGCAAGAACGCATGAAAAAAATGCAACATACGCACATGCCCTTAGAGATTCCATCAAAACCGGGAGTATACAGGAGTTCCACACATTTTGGAAAAAGGGGAAAGCATCTGCAGACTCCGGGAGGGCAGAGAAACCAGATTATAGAAAAAGTAGGAAAAAAACCCAAAAACCTGCATGATATGCAATAATTACATTGTTGGAAAAGTTATATATTAGCAAATGAAGACAGTAGCACCCTAGATGTACCAAGATATCACATCCAGCTTATATAACTGGGAGAGGCAACACCACAAGAGGAAAACCTGAAACGTGCATCAGGCTGTAAACTGCATTATCAGGAGTGGAGAATGAAGGAAGGAATGAGGATTGCAGCCACAAACATGGTGCAATTGTATTAACTAAAGCAAATCTGTGCACTTGTTTTTGGTGAATTGTTTTGAGCCCATTGCTACATTCTTCTATAGGCAGAAGACAGGGATGGGTAATTGCACCACGTGCTGCCGGTGATGGCCACACACAGGGGCTTGTGTCTCACCGCACATCGGCGTCTAGGTGTACGGCACAGTCAGATAATTAGGAATACAGACACAGCAGCATGCTTATCCCAAAAATCTATATAAATAACACAAAGACAACTAACAAAAAAAACAGCAGCTTATGTAATGAAGAAGCTTTCCAACCTTTGATGAGACTATCCTGTTATCGCAGAATTTTGGAGCAATATAAGAATCTGTTTCTGACGTTGGCCGATGTCCAACATACACAGTCCGGGTTCCTACACGATTTTCTTCTCCGGGACACTGTCAAATACAAGAGAGAAAAAAAAAAGGATATAAAACATAAGTCCATCACCAAAGCAATGCAAACCTTCATGACGGATCACCCTGGTATTATTACATCCATATCTTGTACAGGACCGGAGGCGCAAGCACCGGAGGCACGATACCCGGCACACACAATCTCAGGCTAGGGTGTAATCGGGAACACAAGATGCCGGCTACAGGAATTGCTGGAGAGGATCCATTTAGGAAATAACATGTTTATCTAATCTTTCTATTTCTGCAGAAAAAGTGTTTCATCAGGAATACAAAAAAAGTTTTTTTGGGTTTGTTTTATTTAATAGGCTGTTGGGAAATATCAGGCAACACTTGTCTCAATGCTATTTAAGGGTAAGCTGGCGTGCGCCTAGTGTCCGGCTCTTCAGATGTATTACAGTAGTGTCAGGCAACTTAGAAATGGACATGCTGGCTTATATCATACAGAATGTGTCCATGATCCGTGTTGTGCTCGGATTTCAAAAAAATGTGTTTTGGGGGAGCTTTAAAGGGAACCTGCAGGTGCAATATACGCCCAGAGCCACGAGCAGTTCTGGTGTATATTGCTAATCCCTGCCTAACCGTCCCTGTATACACTAACAGAGATAAAGGGATCTTTAGAAAATGAATTTCTAAAGATCCTTTATGATATGCTAATGAGCGCAGGGACCAGTCACAAGGGTGTTCGTTCCTGTGCTCATTCTGCCCTCTTAGTTCACTCCTGTGGGTATGCTTAGATGCTAATATGCTACTCAATGCCCATTGCCCAGCGTCATCAGCGGTGACACACGTACCTGTGTCCATGGTCGTCGCTTCAGATGTTGACCAGTGTGCATGATCAGAAGTCCTGTCACTTCCGGTCATAAGCAGTAGACCTCTATGAAGCTGGGATGCGTACACCTGGCTTGATAGTGCGCATGACTTGAAGTGTGGTTACAACATACAGGTACGCGCGTCACCACTGATGACACTAGGCAAAAGAGTACTGAATACAATGTTAGCACACCCCTGTGGATGTGCTACGATGCTAAAAGGGTGGAATGAGTGCATGAACTAACGCCCCTGTGACTAGTCCCCTCGCTCATTAGCATATCATAAAGGATCTTTAGAAACACTTTTTCTAAAGATCTCTTTATCTATGCTACTAGATACAGGGACAGTTAGGCAGGGATTAGCAATATGCACCCAGAACTGCTCGTGGTTGTGGATGCATATTGCACCTGACAGGTTCCCTTTATGCAAAAATTAAGTGGTGATTCATTCACATAGTCACATGTAGATAGGTCTCAAGTATCCCGACTGATCTGCATCAATCTACACGAGATGATGTGTACAGGTTCAGTAGAAGACTTGGCCAAGTGCTAATCACCATGCCACAGCCGGGCACCATGAGATCATCATTTTATACCAGAGAAAAACTCAACAGATATGTTCCCAAACCCATGGTGGACAAACGAAGAAGAGGACCTCTGTGCAAGAACCGTACATGGACCCTTTGTAGTCAACTAATGTGACTGCTGTTGAAGTAATTCTTACTCCAAGTTTCTGGGATTCGTTCTATGACGCCAGTGAGAAAGAAATACAAAAGGCATGTGATTTCCAAAGATCTCCAAATTATTTTAATGAGAATCAGGCTAAGCTTAAAGGGAACCTGTCACCACATGTTTTTGATATAAGCTGCGGTCACCAGCAGTGGGCTCTTATATACAACATTCTAGCATACCCAGGCTGCTCTGTAGAACGTAAAAAAACACTTATAATACTCACAGAGGGGGCGGTCCGGTCCAATGAGTGTCGCTGCTCTCGGTCCAGTGCTTGCTCTGTTTGGCAATCGCTGTCCTCCTTCAACCTAGCCCAGTGTGGATGACACGTCCTATGCCATCCATATAGGCACACATTGCGTTCCTGCGCATGTGCACTTTGCTTTGCCCTGCGGAGGGCAGATCAAAGCACTGTAGTGCGCATGTGCAAGTGGACTTTGACCATTCATCGCGCCTGCACATTACAGTACTTTGCTCTACCCTCAGTAGTGCAGATCAAAGTGCGCATGCGCAGGACCACAATGCCAGCCTGTGTGAATGACATAGGATGTGTCAGCTACACGGAGCAAAGAAGGAGGACTGATCACCACAGAGCAGAGGCACCGGACCAGCGAGCAGCGACAACCATCGGCCCGGATCACCCCGCAGGTAAGTATAATAAAAGTGATTTTCACATTATACAGTGCGGCCTGGGCTCTTATAGACAATATTCTGGAATGCCGTATATAAGAGCCCACTGGTGGTGACCACAGGTTATAGGGGACAAACCAGGTGACAGGTTCCCTTTAACACTGTTTTGGAGGTAGCAATGGACCCCCTGGTTGTATGTCCGCCCCGGTCTCAAACATCCCCAAAAATTGCTCGCTTTGTTGGCTAAGCAAGTACCGTATTTTTCGCTTTATAAGACGCACTTTTGTTCCTCCAAATTTTGGGGGAAAGTAGGGGGTGCATCTTATAAACCGAATATACGGATTATATACTGCAGGGTCGAGGGGAGGTGGGGGCCGCTCTGGAGCAGTGCTGGGGGGGGCTGGTGGAGGCTGGTGAAGCTGCGGGAGGGAGCCTTTGATCTCCTGCTCCCGCTCATATAATATGCACAGCCGCTGTCCATCACCATGGTGCTAAAACCGCACCGCGGCGATGGGCTGGGTAAGCAGCGCATATTATATGTGCCTGTGCTTACCTTTGATGGCACATGCCTCCCCCCCCCCCCGTGTTAGATATGGCCCCCATGCTGCTGCCCATAGTAAAATAAAAAACTCTTTACTTACCCCCTCCAGCGTGTCTCCCCGGTCTCCCTCCTGCTGCTGTGATCATGCACGCAGAGATGTCACTCTGCTGTGCCGATCAAATGACCGGCCGAGAACCAGGAAATACAGGAAGCCGGAGCTCAACCCCAAGGAGGGGGACACGAGGGAAGATAGTGCTGGAGAAGGTAAGGAAAGTTTATTTTACTAAAAGCAGCAGCATGGGGGCGATATCAAACACAGGGTGAGGTGTGCCAGCCACAGGGGACGTGTGGCATCACTGGGGGATGTGTGCCAGCACAAGGGGGCTATATTCAATATAAGGTGGCCATATCCAGATTAAGGGGGCTAATTTTAGGATGGGGGGGCTATGAGGGACATATACTCTATATGATTTGTTAGACGGACACTGGCATTAAAAGACGTACCCCATTTATTAAAAAAAAATTCTCTATTCCTTCACCAAATTTGGGGGTGCGTCTTATAATCAGGTGCGTCTTATAAAGCGAAAAATACGGTACATTATTTAAAAAACTCTCCATTTCTCCTATTAGACAGGGTGGAATATCCCATGTATAATCCTTTGTATTAACATTTCTCCATAGACCAAGAGGTCTTAGCTTAGATCTTCTGCAACAACACAAGTCCAGCGTCCGGTCCGGCGGGGATAGGACACCGCGAGCCGGGCAGGAGGACGACTCTAGCTCTGCTATGAAGTAAGCGCCTTTGCCACAGCTTATTACTAATTTAAGGCAGGCTGCTACCGGTGACAGATGGAAATTGGTGCGGATTTACAAGCTTCTGTCTATGGCTTCCGTGGAGCTAAGTCTGTAATGGAAAGTTCCTTGTCACCGAGCGTATAAAAGCAGAGGCATGGCGGGAGCTCTCCACTAACTCACGCTGACAAGGGCTTGTGTTTGTCATGTCGCAGATGAAAGTTTTGCTGGATACGTGGAAAAGTCAACACATCCCCGGCACTGGTGGGGGGTTACCATCATAACGGAGGGGGCCACGAGGGGCTCATTTCTGGAAAATGACCGCTCTGCGCTTCAGAAAGGGATGATTACTGTGTAGGACGTAAAAAGCTACAATTTGGTTTATTTCTGACAGAAGCCATCAATGTGAAGGTGGAAGTAAATAGGAGGAAAATACTGTGTATACAATGTATCACACATATCGGCATCAGGAAACAAATATTTATCACACCTCGGCCTCAAAATAACCCAAACGCTCCAAGGTTATGGGCCATTGGACGGTTGTATACACAGCGCTGTGCAGTGTATACAAATAGAAGGGATATAAAAAGTTTGGAAACTTTATTCATGCAGATAATAAACGTTCAGAAGAACCTGCATTCTTGATTATATTGCTCCGTGTAAAGCATCGGCTGCTTGAATCATTTATGGGGGATTAAATCATGGCTGATCCGTGCAAATCAAGGCTGTACATGGAGGGAGCCACTGCATTACCCATCGCTCTGCCCCTATATATTGGGCAAAAGAAGAGTCCTAAATAAATGAAAGTCAGCTCGTTAGGCTGCCGTCACACTTCCGTTGTTTTGCATCCGCTACAACCCGTCGACTTTAAGGAAATACGGTATCCTGCAAAATATGTCAGGAATCTGTTTTTTCCCCATAGAAATGTATTAACGACAGATTGCGACGGATGGCCTTGCATTGCATCGGCCACGTGATGGATCAGTCGTTTAGTGACGGACCGTCGGACGGAAAGAACGCATAATGTAACGTTTGTTGGAGCGTCAAAAAAACCGCACTCCGCGGGTTTCCGTCGCCATCCGTCAAGAGTTGTAATGGCTGTCTATGGTGCTGGATTCCGCCGTAATCCGTCACACGACGGGACCCAGTGCTGATTCCGTCATGTTCTACTGAGCATGCCCAGCATGTCTATACTCCCATTGGGATGTCCAAAAACACAAACTGATGACAACAAATCCGTCAAAAAACGGACACAGCGGAAGTAACGGACCAATTTATTCACAGGATTCCTGTGAGCGCAATCCTGTAAAATAAGGCTAGGTTCACATTTCCGTTGTTTTGCATCAGTCACATGCGTTGCTTGGCGCTTGTGACTGATGCGTTGTACAACGGATGACAAGAATTGGATTAGAAAACGGATTCCGTTGTAAAATGAGAGCGAGAGAAAGATCAGCTGGCCGGCCGCCGGGAGATCAGCTGATCCCTGACAGCAGCCGGCCGCCGGGAGATCAGCTGATCCCTGACAGCAGCCGGCCGCCGGGAGATCAGCTGATCCCTGACAGCAGCCGGCCGCCGGGAGATCAGCTGATCCCTGACAGCGGCCGGCCGCCGGGTGATCAGCTGATCGCTCACAGCGGCCGGCCGCCGGGTGATCAGCTGATCGCTCACAGCAGCCGGCCGCCAGGTGATCAGCTGATCGTTCACAGCAGCCGGCCGCCAGGTGATCAGCTGATCGCTCACAGCAGCCGGCCGCCAGGTGATCAGCTGATCGCTCACAGCAGCCGGCCGCCGGATGATCAGCTGATCGCTCACAGCAGCCGGCCGCCGGATGATCAGCTGATCCCTCACAGCAGCCGGCCGCCTGTGTAAAAACGTTACACTGTGTTTCTGCTGCCCGACAGTCAGTCGTTCCACAACTAATCAGTCGGGCGGAGGATGCAATGCAAGGGCATCAGTTGCAATCCGCCGCTCATACAAGTATATGGTAAACAACGGAATCCGCCAAACAGATTGTGTTGTTTATCAGAGCAGCGGATTGTGACTGATACAAAAGAACGGAAATGTGAAATGTGAACCTAGCCTGACACATCTGTTGACAGCTAAAAAAATTAGATCCGTCGTTCAGTCGCAACAATGGACCTGACGGATTTAATACAACTGAAGTGTGAACTTAGCCTTATATTGCTGATGGAGTTTCTCCTGAGCAGAAAGCTGCTCGTGTAACCGAACCCCAACACATCTTTGCCTAGCCGCTCTATGATGATGATGAACATGGTCCCCTCCTGGGTCCGGCCACTATTGACGTCCATAGAGAATGAATAAAGCAGAAGGGCACATGCACGTTTACACCATTCAGCCAGAAGATTAAGGGCGCGTGCACACAGTCAGGATTTACTGCGGGAAATTCTGCTGCAAATTCTGATGTGTTAGCTGCTGAGTAAAATACGCTCGTTTTTGCTCCGTTTTTTATTACATGCGTTTTTTGTTGCAGATTTTTCCCCACTCAATATGGGTGAAATCTGTAGCAAAAAACATTGAAAGAATTGACATGCTGAAGATTTAAAGAGGTTGTCCACTACTGTTACATTAATGGCCTATCCTTAGGATATGCCACCAATGTCTAAATCGGCCGGGGTCCAACACCCTGCACCCAACCGATCAGCTGTTGGGGGTCCTGGCAGCAGCCGGAAATGCTCAGCTCCGGAGCTGCTCCATCTTCTTTAGTGGCCGCGGCCGGGTACTGCACATCCGCCTCCTATTGATCTGAATAGGAGATGCATGTAGAGCCATGGCCGCTATCAGAGGACGGTGCAGTGCCGGAACTGAGCATTTCCAGCTGCCACCGCTGGCAGCAAGGACAGTGAACTGGTGGGGGTGCGGCATGTCAGACCTCGGCCGATCAGACATTGATGACCTAGCCTAAATATAGACCAATGTAAAAGTAGTGGACAACCCCTTTAAATCTGCAAATGAAAAAAAAAAATAAGCAACGTTTGCATTTGACTTCAGGGATCTCATTCACTTTGCTGAGACGAGGAAATTCTTCAGGTTTTATGACAAAACCGTGCAGAATAAACACCAAAAACGTAACAAATGAGGAACAGAAATGCCACATGTGCACAAAGCCAAAGTCTGCCGCTGCGGTGATCAATCGGGGTCCGGGCAGTGGACACCACAGATACAGCAATGGTCACTCATCCAGTGGTTGGGCGATGCACGGGATACACTGGATCCTGATCAGCGATCCTCAGCAGACTGTATTTTGTAAGGTACACTGACCCATCTCTGTCATGTGTCATTTCCAGACCGCAGCGCTCACATGGCTGATCCATAGGCCAAGACATCACTCATCCAACAGCCATCTAATATGTATGGCGGCTGCTGGGTTCACACTAAGCGACACCGACAACGTCGCTGTTACGTCACCATTTTCTGTGACGCAACAGCGACCTTGTAAGTCGCTGTTATGATCGCTGATTAGCTGTCAAACACAGCGACGCAGCAGCGATCATAATGTCGCTACATGAGCAGAGAGCAGGGAGCCGCGCACACCGCTTAGCGCTGGCTCCCTGCTCTCCTAGCTACAGTACACATCGGGTTAATTACATGATGTGTACCGCAGATACATGTGCAGAGAGCAGGGAGCCGCGCACACCGCTTAGCGCTGGCTCCCTGCTCTCCTAGCTACAGTACACATCGGGTTAATTACATGATGTGTACCGCAGATACATGTGCAGAGAGCAGGGAGCCGCGCACACCGCTTAGCGCTGGCTCCCTGCTCTCCTAGCTACAGTACACATCGGGTTAATTACATGATGTGTACTGCAGATACATGTGCAGAGAACAGGGAGCCGCGCACACTGGTTAGCGCTGGCTTCTTGCTCTCCTAGCTACAGTACACATGGGGTTAATTACCCGATGCGTACTGCAGCTACATGTGCAGAGAGCAGGAGCCGGCACTGGCAGCGTGAGAGCGGCGGAGGCTGGTAATGAAGGTAAATATCGGGTAACCACCTTGGTTACCCGATGTTTACCCTGGTTACAGCTTACCGCAGCTGCCAGATGCCGGCTCCTGCTCGCTTCATTTCGTCGCTCTCTCGCTGTCACACACAGCGATCTGTGCGTCACAGCGGGAGAGCAACAATAAAAAAACGCTAACCAGCACTGTGTGTAACGAGCAGCGATCTCACAGCAGGGGCCAGATCGCTGCTCAGTGTCACACACAGCGAGATCGCTAATGAGGTCACTGGTGCGTCACAAAAACCGTGACTCAGCAGCGATCTCGCTGTGTGTGAAGCATCCCTTACTGTGCTGTTTGCTTTGGTCTTGATAAAACACTTAGCGGTAGATTATTCCTGAGGGGGCTTGTACCCCAGCAGAAAAGTGGTTCTTGATAATTATGAGCTGTCAATCCCATCCCCCACTGCAACTGGCAGCTTTCTGCCTATGCACAGTGTACACAGAAAGCTGCCAATCAGTGGTGTGAGTGGGGTTATCGCTGAGATTAGCTTTATCAAAACTATAGCAAGCAACCCTGTAAGTGCTGGAATCACACCTAGGCTTACCCTATTTCAGAGCAGCATAAGGCAACAAAAATCTGGCGACAAATTCCCTTTCGCTCTGCAAAATGATTTATTTCAGGACCAGGTTTTTCTTCGCTTTTTATGGCTGTACTGTTCCTTTAAGAACAATGGCTATAATACATGTTGTACCCGAGGACCTTTACAATAAAAGCTGTAAGCTCATATATAAACTTTACAATAGCCTGCGGCGGAGGTGACCCCAAGCTAATGTTCTCCTACTGCAGAGGCTGTAACATCGCACAAATCACCGCGGCCTCGGAGACACCCCATGGTTATTCTGCACCCTGTACAGACCTATATTGTACTTTCTTCTTCCTATATGGCTCCTAGTCTCAAGAAAGTCTCCAGTTGCTGTATGATGAGAAGATTTCACACACTTATGAGACTACACAGTATGGCCTTTACCCTCAGGTATGGGGGGGGGGGATCTGGACCCCCACTAATGACAAGTACGAGCATATATGTATGCACTCCACACTGCTGTAGCTCCCCATAGCTCATCCCACACACCCATGCCATCTGTTTTACCAATGATTTGTGACCGACATCCTCCATAATACAAACCTCCCATTTTTGAGTCCAAGACTTTTCTCGAGCTGCACCAGTTTTCTGGAATGCGCTACCCCCCACACACAAAAAGGAGTTTTTCTGAAAATACATTTTTTCATCGTCCACTACTCGTCCAAAACAAACCACATTCTACAATAACAGCACAAGCAATCACTAAATGCATTTTACCTGTGGAGGAAAACTGAAGCATGCCGCCTTACCCATTGTGCCCACAGCGTAAAGCCGGACTCCTCGTTATTTAATGCATACATTACAATCAGCCCGTGTCTACAGATTAAGTCCCCAGAAAAGCTGTACAGTAATTCAGCAGTCAGCGAGACTTCTAAAAAGCTGCGGACAAAGGTCGCCAGAAGAATTTGTACAGAGTTAACATTAACACAATGCCAACAAAAAGAAATCAGGACACAAAACAGTAGGAGCAGAAGTGTGCGGGATCTGATAGAGGAGAAATACACTATTACCAGTGTAAGAAATATTAGGAAATGTCTGCTCCACACTGCGAGGACAAGTGCAGACACCAAGGCGGCCACCGACTGTACACACCTCGGCACCACGTCTATAGGCCGGGGCCACACGAGGACAGGAATGAAGAAAAAAAAAGTGCGATTTTCATCCAAAAAGTTGGATGATTTTTTTTTCTCACTTGTCAATAGTGTACAATTTGGTTTTTTTTTAACTCCGCAGCCATTAATCATTTACAGGACCACTAACTGGATCTTTGTGTTACAGAAATGTAATGCATCTGTAATAATCAGATACTATACTGTGGCTATATACTATACTGCTCTACTGCGGTCATATACAATACTGCGGCCTTATACAATACTGCTATACTGTGGCCATATACTATACCGCTATACTGTGGCCATATACTATACCGCTATACTGTGGCCATATACCATACTGCTATACTGTGGCCATATACCATACCGCTATACTGTGGCCATATACTATACGGCTATACTGTGGCCATATACTATACGGCTATAATGTGGCCATATACTATACGGCTATACTGTGGTCATATACTATACTGCTATACTGTGGCCATATACCATACTGCTATACTGTGGCCATATACTATACGGCTATACTGTGGCCATATATTATACTGCTATACTGTGGCCATATACCATACTGCTATACTGTGGCCATATACTATACGGCTATACTGTGGCCATATATTATACGGCTATACTATGGCCATATACTATACCGCTATACTGTGGCCATATACCATACCACTATACTGTGGCCATATACCATACCGCTATACTGTGGCCACATACTATACTGCTATACTGTGGCCATATACCATACCGCTATACTGTGGCCATATACTATACGGCTATACTGTGGCCATATACTATACGGCTATACTGTGGCCATATACCATACCACTATACTGTGGCCATATACCATATCACTATACTGTGGCCGTATACTATACGGCTATACTGTGGCCATATACTATACAGCTATACTGTGGCCATATACTATACTGCTATACTGTAGCCATATACTACACAGCTATACTATGGTCATATACTATACGGCTATATTGTGGCCATATATTATACCATTATACTGTGGCCATATACCATGCTGCTATACTGTGGCCATATACTATACCACTATACTGTGGCCATACACTATACTGTTGCCATATACTATACCGCTATACTGCGGCCATATAGTATACTGTGGCTCCATGTGGCATCCGATTTGGGAATGAAATTGAGCATGCTGAGCTCTACAGATTTTGCAAGTGAAAAAAACTCAGTCATTCATCAGCACTGCCCCTCTGAGTAACATTGGTGGGAGCGCTGTCCTATAGAAAAATATAGCACATGTCCGATTTCTACGGTGATGAGAGTGAGCCCTGAGAACATGCCCGCTCTGCCATCACTAGTAAGGAGAACGGTCCTTGATTCGTGCTTTTCTACAATAGTTAATAATGTCAGTTAGTGGTTTCTTAGGCTCTGTTCAGACTGTGGACTTCATTTCTGCAGTTTTGCTTTATTGTAGGAGCAGAGTAGCTAAATAGCAGCAGTGCCGAGATCACCTCATAGGTACCAACGGTGCTGGACAGACGGCATGGCCATAAATGGGACATATCACTGTGTCCAAACAGGCACCAAGAGCCAATATGTCCAGTCTGTGGCCGGAGCTGCCATCCAGAGTCCAGCACGGATGGGAGCAGATATCAGAGCCCGGGAAAGCTGGGTGACGCCATGTGTGGCCTCCAGTACGGTGTAGTCGGGATTTCTAAACCCTTGATTTATCAGGAAGGGATTTTGGCCTCTGTGGAGTCCGATGGATGGCAGCGGTAATAATATGGACAGAATATATATATATACACACACACACACATATACATATACACACACACACACATACATACATACATACACATACACACACACACACACACATTATATATATATGTATACATACAGTGCCTACAAGTAGTATTCAACCCCCTGCAGATTTAGCAGGTTTACACATTCGGAATTAACTTGGCATTGTGACATTTGGAATGTAGATCAGCCTGGAAGTGTGAAATGCACTGCAGCAAAAAAGAATGGTATTTCTTTTTTTTTTTAAATTGTGAAAAGTTTATTCAGAGGGTCATTTATTATTCAATCCCTCAAACCACAAGAATTCTGTGTTTCCCCTAAAGTATTAAGAAGTATTTCAGGCACAAAGAACAATGAGCTTCACATGTTTGGATTAATTTTCTCTTTTTCCAGCCTTTTCTGAGTAATTAAGACCCTCCCCAAACTTGTGAACAGCACTCATACTTGGTCAACATGGGAAAGACAAAGGAGCATTCCAAGGCCATCAGAGACAAAATCGTGGAGGGTCACAAGGCTGGCAAGGGGTACAAAACCCTTTCCAAGGAGTTGGGCCTACCTGTCTCCACTGTTGGGAGCATCATCCGGAAGTGGAAGGCTTATGGAACTACTGTTAGCCTTCCACGGCCTGGACAGCCTTTGAAAGTTTCCACCCGTGCCGAGGCCAGGCTTGTCCAAAGAGTCAAGGCTAACCCAAGGACAACAAGGAAGGAGCTCCGGGAAGATCTCATGGCAGTGGGGACATTGGTTTCAGTCAATACGATAAGTAACGTACTCCACCGCAATGGTCTCCGTTCCAGACGAGCCCGTAAGGTACCTTTACTTTCAAAGCGTCATGTCAAGGCTCGTCTACAGTTTGCTCATGATCACTTGGAGGACTCTGAGACAGACTGGTTCAAGGTTCTCTGGTCTGATGAGACCAAGATCGAGATCTTTGGTGCCAACCACACACGTGACGTTTGGAGACTGGATGGTACTGCATACGACCCCAAGAATACCATCCCTACAGTCAAGCATGGTGGTGGCAGCATCATGCTGTGGGGCCGTTTCTCAGCCAAGGGGCCAGGCCATCTGGTCCGCATCCATGGAAAGATGGATAGCACAGCCTACCTGGAGATTTTGGCCAAGAACCTCCGCTCCTCCATCAAGGATCTTAAGATGGGTCGTCATTTCAACTTCCAACAAGACAACGACCCATAGCACACAGCCAAGAAAACCAAGGCCTGGTTCAAGAGGGAAAAAATCAAGGTGTTCCAGTGGCCTAGTCAGTCTCTTGACCTTAACCCAATTGAAAACTTGTGGAAGGAGCTCAAGATTAAAGTCCACATGAGACACCCAAAGAACCTAGATAACTTGGAGAAGATCTGCATGGAGGAGTGGGCCAAGATAACTCCAGAGACCTGTGCCGGCCTGATCAGGTCTTATAAAAGACGATTATTAGCTGTAATTGCAAACAAGGGTTATTCCACAAAATATTAAACCTAGGGGTTGAATAATAATTGACCCACACTTTTATGTTGAAAATTTATTAAAATTTAACTGAGCAACATAACTTGTTGGTTTGTAAGATTTATGCATCTGTTAATAAATCCTGCTCTTGTTTGAAGTTTGCAGGCTCTAACTTATTTGCATCTTATCAAACCTGCTAAATCTGCAGGGGGTTGAATACTACTTGTAGGCACTGTATATACATACATACACACACACACTAAAATATTATATATATATGGTGTGATTGATTATTATTTTTTTTTATTTTGTCTGTAGAAATTTTGTGGCCGTAATTTATTATTATTATTATTATTATTATTATTGTAAAATGTGTATGTGTGTGTGTGTGTGTGTGTATATATATATATATATAAATATATATAATATATATATATATATATATATATATATAAATATATAATATATATATATATATATATATATATATATATATATATATATATACATATATATATATACATATACATATATATATATATATATATATATATATATATACACACATATATATACATATATATATATATATATTATATATATATATATATACACACACATATATATATATATATATATATATATACACACACACACACACACACACACACACATACACATTTTACAATAATAATAATAATAATAATAATAATAATAATAATAATAATAATAATAAATTACGGCCACAAAATTTCTACAGACAAAATAAAAAAAAATAATAATCAATCACACCAAATTATTATGAATGTGATCCATATGTATAGGCCATAATTCTAATATGAAGATATCAGCTGCATCCACTGTAACACGACGATCATTACAGGCAAAATAATCTGTAAGTTTCTTCGGCTTCAAAAAAATAAAAAAAAAAATAAAAAAAATCAGATGCCTAAAAAAAATAAAAATAAAAAAATATATAAATATAAATAAATTAAAAAGTACACCATTTATACGAACTGTCCTAGATTATATGAGCATAAACAAGTGTAAAAGGCCATTTGGCACAGGGATCATTCCCAAATCCTTCCAAGGCTATGTTCACATTTTGTGTTTTTGCATTTCTTTTTGTCCCTTCAGCATATTTTTTTCCTGCAAATTAAAAGCAACTTTTTACAGGACAGTCAGCAGCTGAGATTTCAGAACTCTTGCCCACGTTCAGGGTTCGCTGCGTTTTGGGTGCAGAGTGTTATCACTGCGTCCAAAACTCTGCGTTGTACAGTACAAGCACAATGGATGGATTTATAGAAATCTCATCCTCACTGAGCTTGTTTTTCCTGCAGAGGAAACTGACCTGCGGTGTGTGGCTTCCCGAGCCGCAGCTGATGTAGAGACGCGAGGGTTCTCTGCAGCGACACCAGAAAAAGATCACAACTGCCAGAGCCTGGGAATAAGCATCTGCGGTCTCCTGCGGAGGAGACTTGTGGACCCCACCGCAACAGGTCCTGATCATGTGCACATACCCTTTTTAGAACACACACACACACACACACACACACACAGTAGTCGGTCACTATTTGTGGCGATTCGTTTCCACTTTGGGATGAAAACGATGAGTGAAGCCGGACTGGAAAATAATGGATACAAGCTGCAGCCTCCGAACAGTAGTACCAGGGACGAGATTAGGGGACGATAAACCGCCCATTATACAGCGGAGGAAGAAGGAACACAGCGACTCGCGGCTCTGAATGGGCCGGAGGATAATTGCTATGTTCCTGTTTTACGTTTCCAAAAATACCAATTCAAAGACCAGGGTAGTAAAAAAAAATATATAAATCCCATAATTATGGGGAGGAACACATGATAATGTGTATAATATACACAGGGTGAAAGTTCCAGATGAATTGTTCACACGTTACAGACTGAATTCACAAAACAAGGCACAAGGGCCAAAAATAAAAAAGGTCAGCGGACATTGCCACGAGGAGGACGAGAGCGTGGACCTCCGAGCCTTCATCTCCGTGTGTAAGGAAAGCTGGAATAAGGATCAGCAAGTAACGGAGACCAGAAAGGGGCACCGAAAGGAAAATCATGGTGACCCCCCCACTTTCCACATGTACTCCACTGGTATCAGATCACATTTGGGGCCCCGTACCCACGAGTTTCATTACCCAGGTGCACTCCTGTATATTTGTTGGCATACTCTTCTTGCCTAATCTTTAATGTGGGCTATGATTTCAATATAAAAATGTTGCCACCAGGTAGGAGACCTTAAAAGGGTCAGTTTCTCACATACGGTCACACTGGTGTACGGCATTGGATGTGACAGCATCAGATGCGATATGCTAATGACCCTCGGCTCAGGCTCTGCTGTGAGCGTGATCTGAGTGTCATTATACTGTGATCCGATCCTGTGATCGGATCATGGCTGCGGGGGATAGGGAGAGACTAATCCCCATCTCCTCCATTGTGACCCTGTGCATATATCGCACTGCACTCAGATGTCATCAGACTGCAGGCCGATGTGTCACTCTCACCCATAGACTTGTAAGGGTGTTAGTGATAAGAGACTCGTAGACAATCGCAGCCTGAGGAGATTTTTTTCTCGATCCGATTAGGTCTGAGCTGCAGCAGTGTCTTACATGGAGCAGAGTGCAATGCCACATTTTCTCACGTTGCACTCGGGCGACTCTAGCCTAATCTGCAGCCCAGGTTCTGAGCCATGTTACATTTTTGTAGCAATTCTAAAGGATTTAGTTACATAGCGTGATAATTATTACAAATACATGCTAAAAAAATAAAAGCAACTACATTTTTTATTTTTCTAATTTTCCCGTGTGGTAAAATTATGAAACTTTGCCAACCACTTTATTAGGAAATTTACATTTAGACCTGTAATAATAAAGTTTTATGCACGTGGCCTCCACAGCCCTGCTTTTCCTCCTTACCATCTGCCTTCCTCAGATGCACGGATATCAGAGAGCAGTGATTTGGAGTACAGATGATGGCAGTGATGGCTCTGCCCATCTACTCCTCGGAGTGTTGTGCTCATCAGAACAATCTCATGAAGCAGTATAACTTCAGAATTAGGGAAAACGAGAATTTCAGGCTCACTGCTAGTACAGGTGCTTGAAGGGAAACAAATTGCTGAATATATCTATATATCCCCAGCACACACAAAAATGGAGGACAAAAATATGAATGCAAGTGACTTTATTTTGACAGACTGCAAAAAGTGAACCTCGACTAGAGCAACACCCCAACTTCAAAATTAGTCACATAGGTCAGCTCAGCACCTATCACTGCCATCATCTGTACTCCATATGAGTGCGTCCTGATATCAATGTAGCAGAAGGCAAGAAAGTAGATTGGAGAAAATCAGGTATTTGGAAGCCACTAATGCATTTTTTTTTTTACAGGAATGAATAGAATAAAAAAAATTGAGTTAAGCGGGCTTTACACGCTACAAGATTGCTACAGCGATCTCGTTGGGGTCACGGATTTTGTGACGCACATCCGTGCTGTTTTTTCGTTGAATATGAAAACAGGTACTGTAGACAGCCCATGCAATCTGCAAAAAAAAAACCAAAACAACAAGAAATGCAGAGAAAATACTGCAATATGGGAGGTTTGAATACTGCATTTGTACTGCAACAAGATGAGAAAAAAAAATGCAGCAAAAACTGGTGTGTATGAACTTAGCCTCAAAGAGTACTGGTCAGGTGCAGTATGCACCCATTCAGAAGTTAGAGTCAGTTCAAAGGCGGGCAACTAGGCTACTACAAGGAATGGAGGCCGCCCATAGGATGACAGGTTGAAAAAGTTATATATGTTTAGCTTAGAAAAAATACATCTCAGCGGAGATCTCATTTATATGTATAAATACATGTGTGGTCATGGCATGGTCATGGCACATGACTTATTTCTTCCAAAGACAATACTAAGGACCAGGGAGCACTCACTGCGAGTGGAAGAAAAGCGATTCTGGCAGCTAAATAGGAAAGGGTTCTTTACAGTTAGAGCGGTCAGACTGTGGAATGCCGACCACAAGAGGTAGTAATGGCAGATACTATAACAGCTTTTATATCAGGCCTGGATTATTTCCTCAGTACACACAACATTGTGGGTTATCAATGACTTAGTGACCAAATGTAGAACTGGTGGAGGAAGGTTCAACTAGATGGACCTAGGGCTTTTTTTTCAACCTAAGTAACTATAACTATGAACAGTTCTGGGTGCATATTGCTGCCTAACTGCCCCTGTATACACTAGCATAGATAAAGAGATCCTTAGAAAAAGTATTCCTAAAGATCCTTTATGACACGCTAATGAGTGCAGGGACTAGTCACAAGGACATTAGTTTCTAGACCGCCCTCTTAGCATGTTAAGGCCACGTCTCACTAAGCGACATCGCTAGCAACATCGCTGCTGAGTCACAGTTTTTGTGACGTAGCAGCGATGTTGCTAGCGATGTTGCGGTGTGTGACATCCAGCAACAACCTGGCCCCTGCTGTGAGGTCGCTGGTTGTTGCTGAATGTCCTGGACCATTTTTTGGACGTTGCTCTCCCGCTCAGAAGCGCACATCGCTGTGTGTGACAGCGATAGAGCAACGATCTGAATGTGCAGGGAGCCGGCTTCTGGCAGCCTGCAATAAGCTGTAACCAAGGTAAATGTTGGGTAACCAAGCTTAGTGCTTTGCTTGGTTACCCGATATTTATCTTGGTTACTAGCATCCGCCGCTCTCAGGCTGCCAGTGTCGACTCCCCACACCCTGCACGTGTAGCCAGAGTACACATCGGGTACATAAGCAAAGCTGTTTGCTTACTAACCCGATGTGTACTCTGGCTACACGTGCAGGGAGCCAGCGCTAAGCGGTGTGCGCTGGTAACCAAGGTAAAATCAGGTAACCAAGCGCTTGGTTACCCGATATTTACCTTAGTTACCAAGCGCAGCATCACTTCCATGCGTCTCTGGGGGCTGGTCGCTGGTGAGATCTGCCTGTTTGACAGCTCACCAGCGATCATGTAGCGATGCTCCAGCGATCCCTGCCAGGTCATATCGCTGGTGGGATCGCTGGAGCGTTGCTTAGTGTGATGGTACCTTAAGTACACCCACAGGGATGTGCTAATGTGCCATTCAGTGCCCAATGCCCAGCGTCATCATCGACAGTGACGCACATACCTGTGTCCATTGCACCACCTCAGTCGCTGGGTTTCGGGTCAGTGTGCACGGATCAGAAGTCCTGGCACTTCCGGTCATGCGCACTAGACCTCTCCTCTGAAGCTGGGATGCGTACACCTGGCTTCACCGCGTGCACCCAATCCGTATGTGGTCCCAGGAGGTGGTCCGCGGTTAAGAGTTGATAGCTATCCCGGCTATCACATTGGATAGTGGGGGATCGAGCGCTCCTGTGTTCTCTATGAGACTAGTGATTCAGCAGGTCAGATCCTTCTCTTCCCAAACATTATCTCCTGGGGGGAGTCGGGAGGACCTGATACATATCGGACTGATGACTGATTCCACTGATTTTGGAAGGTTTGCCTCCCTTTAATCTATATTGAATGGAGGTTGAATATGTAGTTACCAGACATTATTTCTTTCCCAAGATTTTTATTTTTCGCCGCCCAAGTAAAAAATGATTAATTTTGAATTTTTTGCAAATATTGCACCAAGCCATAAAATAATTTCTACATGTAGTAAAAACAGTTTCCAGTAGGAATGTGGAGGAGAAGCAATGATTAACACCAGAAGCGGCGGCTCCACTATAGCTCCGCTCTCGGCAGTGGCGGAGGGTCATTTATACCTGTCACCGACATCATAAAGCAGCAGCACAACCGTCTGCTCCGTATATTCCCGCGACGCTGGGTTGGAAGAGAACAATGCTGCTATCTTGGAGGCGGTAGACGTCTCACGAGACAGACTGTTTGAGACTTCACATTTGGAATTGCCAACTGTTTTGTTAACAAAAAGCAAGCCAAATAGGCAATTCTCAATCTTAAGCGCGGCCATCAATCTAAAGAAAATCCCGCATCAACGGCAGCAGACAAGCGCTTTCTATAAGAGGACGCTTCCGATCGTGAGCTCCGGCCAAGAGTATTCCTATCTCTGAAATCTTTTTAACAAGTCTCATGTCTGTTAGTAATGGAGCAAAAAAGAAATGTGCACTTACATGCTCTGGAGAGGTCCAGGATGTCAGCTAATGCAGATCAGGACGGCCAATCCCTCCATCAACTGAAGTGCTCGTGCCAGACAGGACCCAGGACTTCCATATACAAGAAGGAGCAGAACCGCAACCTGCGCCAACTGCAGAGCCACATCCTCCGCCGACTGCAGAGCCACATCCTCCGCCGACTGCAGAGCCACATCCTCCGCCGACTGCAGAGCCACAACCTCCGCCGACTGCAGAGCCACATCCTCCGCCGACTGCAGAGCCACAACCTCCGCCGACTGCAGAGCCACAACCTCCGCCGACTGCAGAGCCACAACCTCCGCCGACTGCAGAGCCACAACCTCCGCCGACTGCAGAGCCACATCCTCCGCCGACTGCAGAGCCACATCCTCCGCCGACTGCAGAGCCACAACCTCCGCCGACTGCAGAGCCACAACCTCCGCCGACTGCAGAGCCACAACCTCCGCCGACTGCAGAGCCACAACCTCCGCCGACTGCAGAGCCACAACCTCCGCCGACTGCAGAGCCACAACCTCCGCCGACTGCAGAGCCACAACCTCCGCCGACTGCAGAGCCACAACCTCCGCCGACTGCAGAGCCACATCCTCCGCCGACTGCAGAGCCACATCCTCCGCCGACTGCAGAGCCACAACCTCCGCCGACTGCAGAGCCACAACCTCCGCCGACTGCAGAGCCACAACCTCCGCCGACTGCAGAGCCACAACCTCCGCAAACTGCAGAGCCACAACCTCCGCAAACTGCAGAGCCACAACCTCCGCCGACTGCAGAGCCACAACCTCCGCCGACTGCAGAGCCACAACCTCCGCCGACTGCAGAGCCACAACCTCCGCAAACTGCAGAGCCACAACCTCCGCAAACTGCAGAGCCACATCCTCCGCCAACTGCAGAGCCACATCCTCCGCCAACTGCAGAGCCACAACCTCCGCCAACTGCAGAGCCACAACCTCCGCCAACTGCAGAGCCACAACCTCCGCCAACTGCAGAGCCACAACCTCCGCCAACTGCAGAGCCACAACCTCCGCCAACTGCAGAGCCACAACCTCCGCCAACTGCAGAGCCACAACCTCCGCCAACTGCAGAGCCACAACCTCCGCCAACTGCAGAGCCACAACCTCCGCCAACTGCAGAGCCACAACCTCCGCCAACTGCAGAGCCACAACCTCCGCCGACTGCAGAGCCACAACCTCCGCCGACTGCAGAGCCACAACCTCCGCCGACTGCAGAGCCACAACCTCCGCCGACTGCAGAGCCACATCCTCCGCCGACTGCAGAGCCACATCCTCCGCCGACTGCAGAGCCACATCCTCCGCCGACTGCAGAGCCACATCCTCCGCCGACTGCAGAGCCACATCCTCCGCCGACTGCAGAGCCACATCCTCCGCCGACTGCAGAGCCACATCCTCCGCCGACTGCAGAGCCACATCCTCCGCCGACTGCAGAGCCACATCCTCCGCCGACTGCAGAGCCACATCCTCCGCCGACTGCAGAGCCACATCCTCCGCCGACTGCAGAGCCACATCCTCCGCCGACTGCAGAGCCACATCCTCCGCCGACTGCAGAGCCACATCCTCCGCCCACTGCAGAACCACATCCTCCGCCAACTGCAGAACCACATCCTCCGCCAACTGCAGAACCACATCCTCTGCCAACTGGACAAACTGCTCGGGAAAAAAGATGGAATCATTTTAGCTTTAACTCCGCTGGACACAAATAGTCACATAAATGGAAGAGTACAGATCGGAGCTGAAGCCCCGGTCAGCGGCACAGTGAACCAAGAATCACTCCCAAAGATCGAGCTTTGCTTCATGTCCACCTTGCATTTCGTGTCCAGGTACTTCCCGCTACTAAAAGCACAAACCCATATACAGTCAATGACCACTCCTAGAAGATTGGCAAAGGAGGGCAGTAGACGTTGAGGCTGTGATTTTAGGGGGCAGACCAGGGGCGGACATGTCATTGGTGCAACCTGGGGCCCCTTACAACCTCTAAAGCAGGTTGAATTGTGCATTTTAATGAGCTTTTGGGCTGCAAAGGGCCCATATTTTGTTCATGCACAGGGGCCCTTTTCTGTGTACACCAGTGGAGTTGACAATATGTAGTATTATTCTGATTACTGGGGTGCGGGAACAAAAATTTAAGAATAAATTTGCACATCCTTAAAGGAATTTTTTTTAAAAAGGATATTAAGACGTTCCAAAGCGGCAACTAGATCATTGCAAAGAATGGAGGCCTCCCAGGTGATGAGAGGTTGGAAAGTTGGATTTGTTTAGCTTAGAAAGAAGAAAGAAAAAAAAATAAGACGTCTCAGAGGAGATCTCATTTATATGTATAAATACATGTGTGACCAATATAAAGGACTGGCACATGACTTATTCCTTCCAAAGACAATACTAAAGGACCAGGGGGCACTCACTGTGAGAGGAAGAAAAGCGATTCCGGCAGCTAAATAGGAAAGGGTTCTTTACAGTTAGAGCAGTCAGACGGTGAAATGCCGACCACAAGAGGTAGTAATGGCAGATACTATAACAGCTTTTAAAAAAGGGAGGGATGATTTCCTCAGTACACAAAACATTGTGAGTTATAGATGATTTAGTGACAAAATATATAATTGGCAGAGGAAGGTTGAACTTGACGGACCTAGGTCTTTTTTCAATCTATAGGTACTCCTATCTTAAAAAGGGGGCAATCACAGAGCATGCATGCTCAGCAAATTTGGAAATCCCCTATAAGTAAATGGATATGTGCCTGTGCATGCGCAACTCCTTCCGTGGAGGAGAGCGGTGCATGTGCAGCCACCTTTTCATTCATTGCACATGGTTCTTGACACGTGCGCACATTGGAAAGGTGGGACTCACAAAATAGCAGCCCTTTATGCCATAGTCTATAGATGGGTCATAAATGTCTGAGATGGGAATACCTCCGTAGGCATGAATGATAATTCCACTTACGAGAATGTGATGCAAGCACCGCAACGTTTCCATTGACCGTCCAAATTATATGAAGCTCTACATGGTGTCCCCCTCCGGGTGCCTGAGCTCATATCTTGTGACCCCTGATCAGAGATGAGTAGAACCCATGGAAGTTTGGGTTAACCGGACTTTATCTAAAGTTGATTTCGGGACCCTGACTTGACCTGAACCCCAATGAAAGTCACTGATTAGTAGTTTACAAACAGCCAGACATAACCAAAGAGCTTTCAGTTGAGGGAGGGATTTTTTCACTTTTGTTTGGTGCACACTACATCCGATAATGCCGATTTTTACCCCCAGCGAGAGCCATACAAATCACTTGAAGTGGCTACCATTGGGCTGAGCACCCAAGCACCCAATGCTCGCACAAGGGGTCAACAAACGTAAGCACCCAAATTCCGATCTTGAACACTAATTGTTTTTTGTAACGTCTGTGTTCCGTACGAACCCCAAACTTTACTATTCGGGTTCTCTCATCTGTACCTCCGATGTGTTGGAGAAAGAGGCAGGATTTAGGGTCAGACATGAATTTACAGTTTTGGAGTGGTGTCGCTGGGCGCGCTCTGTTCTGTTGCCTCCAACTGTTCTGCAAACCAAGCATGTAATAGCTGTGAAATAGAACGACGGCCATCTAACCGTATTTATGTCCTCGCTCAATCCATCGAGAAAGAACATAAAGTAATGTCATGCTAGTCTGAAGAATTTACAATCCGTAAAGTTAAGAACTGAAACGTTGTAAGATTGGTCACATCACTTACCAATAGATTGCATTAGAAGAAGAGAATAAAGGTGCACCTGACAATACGGCCGACCCGGAAATGTCATTTGAGGTTTTGCTTTTTGGAACGAGCAGAAATATGTTCTAGGAAGGCTTTGTCCTTTCCAGAAGTAACAGCGCTCACTGTATGATCCGGCCCGCACTTACCTGCCGGCTCCCGGCCTTGTGTCTTGGATGCGGCACCATGTAGCAAGATTGTATTCCAGCAGAACACGGCTTTTCTGCACAATGTGACTAGTGATGATAAAAATTGTGACACTATTGGCATACACTGCACAAAAGACACACAATTACTTTGGGCATCATTAAAAGGTAGGTGTCAATAGATTGGCCACTAAATCAAGAGCATTTGGCCACTATGTTAAGGGTTCGTTCACATGGAGCATTTCCTCTGTGGATCTCCTGCGGAAGGGTCACAGAAAAAAACCACAAGGGTAAATACTGCGGCTGTGCTCTCACCCAAAAAGATGGTACAGTGGACCCTTGGTTTACGAGCATAGTCCGTTCTGGGAGTGTGCTTGTAAACCAAGTTACTCGTCTAGCAAAGCAAGATTTCCCATAGGGTTGAACTAGATGGACTTAGAGTCTCCCTTCAACCTTAAAAACTATGATACTATGATACTATGAAATAATGCAAGCTCAGACAATTCGTTCCACAACTTGTACAATGTCCCATCCTGGTTGCTGAGCACTGAAATCAAAAGGAAGGAGCCACTTGCCTCTGATTGGCCAGCGCGTTGCCTTTGAGAAGCGGCTGGCAGCGGAAGTTCCTCCATCGTCGCAATGGTTACCCAATACACTTCCTGTGCTGGCGAACTACAAGAACCGGGAGGTCGGCGAGGGAACGGAAGGTAAGGTGAGTATAGTGTGTGTGTGTGTGTGTGTGTGTGTGTACTGCGTGTGTGTGTACTGCGTGTGTGTGTGTGTGTGTGTGTGTGTGTGTGTGTGTAGTGCAAGAGCGGGTCAGAGCGCGGTGAAAGTACAGAACCGGAAGTATGTGCGGTGAGTATTTGCTCGTACACCAAAGCATGCTCGTAAACTGAGTTACACATTTACAGCAAGCTTTGCTCGTATAGCGAAATGCTCGCTAACTGGGTTACTCGTAAACCGAGGTTCCACTGTAGTTTGAAAGGCGTCTCCAGTGATACGATCAGTGTCTGTGGGCTGTGTGCCCACTGTCCATGCTGCATTTCTTCATGCAGATTTTAATCAATACTGCAATGAAAAATGCATCACAGCAAAGTCTATGAGAATCCCGACGTCCTGTGCCCACGTTGCAGATTTTTTCCTTGCAGATTTTGGTGCAGAAAAAAACCTGAACAAAACAATTGACATGGCAATGGATTCTGAGTTCGCCATCTCAATGCATAAAAACAAAGCAAAAAAAAAAAAAAAAGGAGTTTTTTTTCCTGCCAAGAGATGCGGTTTTAGGTACAGAAAATCTGAAGCGTGGGAACATGCCCTTAGGCTATGTGCGCACTAGAAATGTGAAGTTTCTCAAGAAAATTTCTTGAGAAACTTCTGCCAGTGAAAGATTTCCGGACCTGCGGAAAAAATCCGCACCAAATCCGCATGCGGTTTTGCTGCGGATTTGCCGCGGATTTACCGCGGATTTACCACAGGTTTGTCCCTGCAATAAATAATAAAGATAATCGATAGACAGATAATGGATAGAGGGAAAGATGAATAGATGAATAGATAGAGGGATAGATAGATAGATGAATAGATGAATAGATAGATAGAGGGATAGATGAATAGATGGAATAGATAGATAGAAGGATAGATGGATAGATAGATAGAGGGATAGATGGATAGATAGATAGCCTTGTATTTAGCCATAAAATAAATAAATAATTAAAAAAAAACGACGTGAGGTCCCCCCATTTTTTGTAGCCAGCTAGGGTAAAGCAGACGGCTGCAGCCTGCAGACCACCGCTGGCAGCTTCACCTTGGCTGATAATCCAAAACAGTGGGCACCCCACGCTGTTATTTTAAATTATATAAATAATTTAAAACAAAAAACGTGCGGTCCCCCCATATTGGATCACCAGCCAAGGTAAAGCGGACAGCTGGGGTCTGATATTCTCAGACTAGGGAGGTCCACTGTTATTGGACACTCCCCAGCCTAAAAATAGCAGGCCGCAGCCGCCCCAGAAGTGGCGCATCCATTAGACGTGCCAATCCTGGCGCTTTGCCCCAGCTCATCCCGCGCCCTGGTGCGTTGGCAAACGGGGTAATATATGGGGTTGATGCCAGATGTGTAATGTCACCTGGCATCAAGCCCTGGGGTTGGTGAGGTCAGGCGTCTATCAGATACCAGACATCACCAACCCAGTCAGTAATAATTAAAAAATAGACAACAAAAAAAGTTTTATTTGAAAAAACACTCCCCAAAACATTCCCTCTTTACCAATTTATTGAAAAGAGCACAATCAATTCCACGTCCGGCGTAATCCAATAAGGGGGAGGGGGCACGGCGATCCATACCATAGTCGCTGTCCCAGTCAATGAAGAACAGAATGTTCCCCATTGGCTGGGAGAGCAATGCAGTGACCTGAGCTACCATCAATAGGTCAGCTCAGGTCACTGCAGGGGATGACGAGCGCTGCCATCAGGAGCATAGATGAGATCATCTCCTGTACTGCTGACGTCAGCGCTGTCACTGACTTCTATGCCCGCCGCGTTGTCAGACGTATCGCGAGAGCCCGTGACGTCACCGCTAGTGACAGTCTCGGGCCGCTCGCGAGACGGGCATAGACAGCAGTGACAGCGCTGACGTCAGGAGGCAGGAGATCGTCACAGCAGGTAATGATCTCACCTCCTGACAGCAGCGATCGTCATCCCCGCGGCTCCCAGCACTGCAGGATGTCAGTGTCTGCCTGCGCTGCCGCGTGACAAGCTGCTGACACTGCGGGCAGACACTGACACTGCAGTGTGTGCAGCCGCGGGGCCGGAGCAGGACACAGACTGCACGGGCACCTGGAGGTCGCACGGAAGTGCTTCTGTGCGGCGTCCAGGGAGTGCGACGTCTGTGTTTACTCTGCTCCGCCTCCTCTTCCTGGCATAATGACATCGCTTCCTGCAAAACCGCAGGCAGCGATGAGCATTCCCGCAGGTAATTCGCGGCTATTCCGGTGGTATACCGCACATCATTGCTACCTGCGGAATACCCCCGGAATACCGCAGGTACCTGCGGAAATTAATGGACATGCACATTTTCTCAAGAAAGTTTCTCGAGAAAATTTTCTCAAGAAATTTTCTTGAGAAAAATCCGCACAGTGCGCACAGCTATTTTTTTTCTCATTGAATTTCATGGGAAATGTCTGCACAAAGATTGCAGACATTTCTCAAGAAATTTCCGGGGCAAATCCGCGGGTAAATCCGCAGGTAAAAAGCTCTAGTGCGCACATAGCCTTACTGTCCACAGTGCTGACAATACTGCAGCCAAACCAATAAAGATTGGGGGCTAACAGGGTGTCTGCTGTCAAACGGAAGAGGGTATGTAGGAGGAGCACTTTGGGAGAGCCCCTTGTACCAGCTGCCCCCCCAGCTGTGAGCTTCTAAATAATGACCACCCCAATGCAACGCACAATGGTCTTCTCAAAAGGACCTTTACAGCTGGATGCCAAGAGCAACTACTTTAAAGGGAACCTGTCACCAGATTTGGTGACTATAAGCTGCGGCCACCTCCAGTGGGCATTTACGGTATATACAGCGCTCTAACGAGCTAGAGCTAATCAATCTCTCCCTCTCTCTATCTCTCTGAGCCCAGGCCGCTGTTTAGAAAGTAAAAATCACTTTATAATACTCACCTAAACGGTCGGTGCAGATGGGTCAGATGTTCTTGGCGCCTCCTCTTTTGCCCATCTTTGTCCTCCTTCTTCTGAAGCCGGCGTGCATGACGCGTCCTACGTCATGCACACAGGCCAACACTGAGGTCCCGCTCACACGCGCTACAATACTTTGATCTGCTCAGGGCAGACCAAAGTGCGCCTGCGCAGAACCTTAATGCCCACCTGTGTGACGTAGGACGCGTCATGCACAAAGGCTTCAGAAGGAGGATAAATATGGCCGAAAGAGGAGGCGCCGCACCCAGAGAACGAAGACACCCATTTGACCCATCTGCACCGCACTAACCGTTTAGGTGAGTATTATAAAGTGATTTTTACGCTCTACACAGCGGCCTGGGCTCTTATATACAGCATGTTAGAATGCTATATATAGGAGCTCAGTGGTGGTGGCCACAGCTTATAGGCCCCAAATCTGGTGACAGGTTCCCTTTAAAGCAAATTTCCCTCGAGACAGAAACGTGACGATACGTTTCTCAGGTGCTATCTGGTGCCATTAATTTGCCTCCCGCTGTCTCTTCTGGTGAGATTGACGTAGCATTCCTTCAGATTACAGGATGGCCCCTTCCAGTGACACGTCTACCCCCTGCCTGTCTTACTCCACTCACAGGAAAGGCATTATATTTACCACTACAGTCCTCATGTCACTGTGGTGGACACTAGTGCATATGAGGATAGGCAAAGAAGACAAAGAAAAATTAGTGGAGGGCACCAAATAGAGGGGCTTTATGGGAGAAATGTACTATGTTTCCCTGAAAATAAGCCCTAGTAAGATTTTTTGGGGCCTTTTTGGTGTATGCATAAATTAAAAGCCCTACTCCAAACAAAATAAGCCCTAGTATGGATCATCATATTAACAGTATCCTGAAATAGCACTTCGGCAACCCTTTTCAGGACATGTATCTTTTATTGCTTTACGTTGTTGTAAGCCTTAGACGTTTATGTCAGCTATTTACTGGAATGAATATTCACCCACGTTCCCCGCTCATAATTCCACGCACACTGCTGCCAGAGTCAGTGATTGGAACTGGTGATAATGAAGTAATGAACATTCACCCCTCATTGACTCCCAGAACAGAAAGGTGGGCGGGGAAGGGGTGAATATACAATATTTCATTAACTCAAGATCCAAACACTGACGCCGGTACAGGAGTGAATGTTCATTTTTCAATAACAGGCGAGTCATTCTCTGACAGTAAAAAGTATAAGACATGCTTCAAAAATAAGCCCCAGCGCATATTCTGGATCCAAAAAATAATGTAAGACTGTCTTATTTTCGGGGTAAACCCCTTTTCAGCCCCCCAGTGCAGGATCACCAACTCTAATAGAGAAACTTTAATGGATGCAAGACTTTAGAAGCAAACCTAAGACGCCAAAGGAGACTAATGATTTGCATTATTCAGTAAAATGTAATATATGGCGATCACTGGAGGAGCAAGGTCCAGACATCATCCGGGGAGACGCCATCTACGTATCATCTGCCAGCGACATTGTGAAATCTCATTTATGCTGTAGTCAGGTTTTTTTTTTTTAGTTTTTTTCCATCTTTTCTAAAACTTCTCTCCTAACACACAGTCATGCACCAAGGCTGCAGCGTTACTGGGTGACTATTAATAATAGGATTTCACATTCAGGAAATTGAAAAGCCGCGTACGCTATAGAAAATTAGGCAGAAATGCTCTTTAGGGAAGTTAATTTACACTTTTTCACCCAATTTTACATTGCTTCAATGCATCTATCTATCTCTCTATATCAAGGATGAAGTTTGGTCTTCACACTTGACCACTGCAGACAAACACTGGTCTCTCTAGGGCTAGGGTAAATCTAAGGCCTCCTTCACACATCTGTGTCTCCGGTACGTGTGACGTCCGTTTTCACACGTATTGGATACACACAGACCCATTAAAATCAATGGGATTGGGAACACATCCATGATTTGCACGGACCATGTGTCTGTGTTCTACATGGGACATATCAGTTTTCTGACGGCAGCACGGATTTCTCACGGCCTGCACATTGATGTGATCTGTATAAACACATATAGGAGGAAAAAAGTCACTGAGAAATAAGTGTATTTTTATCCTTGCCTGTCTCCGGCGCTGTTGTCACACTTGCTTCCGGGCCCGCTCATTATGCTCATAAATATTCACTGCACTGACTGTGGACCTGGAAGCAATTGTGATAGCAGTGCTGGGGACAGGTAAATATACAAGTTTGTGTGCTATCAGTGTGACATGTATTGGAGGAAACACGTCACTGAGAAAATAGTGTATTTTTATCCGCACAGCTGTCACACTTGCTTCCGGGCCCGCTCATTATGCTCATGAATATTCACTACACTTACTGCGGACCTGGAAGCAAGTCCGTCAGCAGTGCCAGAGACAGGTAAGTATACAGGTTCGTGCTGTCTGTATGTCACAAACAGCACATGGCACACACGGACGGACATACGTACCTACACCACAGACCATGCAAAACGTTAGTTTTTGGGTTTTTTTTTTTTATTTGCACGGACGTGTGAAAGGGGGACTAACAGGGAGACTTCAAGGGTTTGTTAAGGATTTTTTTTTTTTTTAAAATGATAGGGTTGCAAACAAATAGCACACCACTACTTGGTCTCCCAAGGTCCAATGCTACCTCTCCGCCGCTGCTATGGTTTTGTTCATTACCTATGGAGCTGATATTGTGACTACAGTACGTGTGACTGCTGCAGACAATCACTGGGTTCTTCAGCAGGTCTGATGATATAAATGGCATAAGCTGCCAAGCACAAAGAGTGAGTGGAGCGGCCGTCTCTTTGCGCATCTGACTATTTACACTAAGGACAGACGTCCCCCTGTTCTGGCGATCGGTGGGGGTCTCAGCAGTCACATAAAAATGATCTGTCTTGAGAAGTGATAACCTTAGCATGCCAAGTAGTCCTGTAATGATAATCTACTGCTGATTAAACAGTGATTTTTTCAAAACTACACTAAGCACCTCAGTACGTGACACTTCACTGGAATCAGGGTCTCTACCCCTGCATTATGCTGCCCTCAGATTAGGTGGCAAAAACCTGGTGACGAATTCCCTTTAAAGCCTCATTCACCGGCGTGGCTTTGTTCTTTATCACAGAAGTATGAAGCGAACCAATATATGAGCACATTATTATTCTGGACAGTCGTATACCCAGGAATAAACACAATGCAGGTAATGATGAAGGTTTCTGCCTTCCACGGAGATTTAGAAGTCAATAATAAATGGAGATTCCAGTGCTCAGCAATGTGCTTTTACTTCTGCCAGCCGGGAATTTCTGCCTTTTTTAGAACTTTTTTTTCTTCTTCATTTATAATTCAAAGTTCATTTCTTGCTTGATAAAAAAAAAAAAAAAAAAAATCTGCAGCGAAAACTGGAAATTGGACGTTCCTTAGGAAAAAAGTAACAAGTGTATTAATATTATACGGACATAATGCGGTAGGCATGGAGGCCGGAATATACGAGGTATGAGAGTGGCCATTCTACCTGGAGCCTAAAGAACTCAAAACCTGCAGGGGCATAGCAATAAATTAGATCAAAAAGTTTATTTCAGTCATTTAATACAAAAATAGAAACGCATATATTATATAGAGTCATTACACACAGATGCATCTATTCCTATATATTATATAGAGTCATTACACACAGAGGAATCTATTCCTATATATTATATAGAGTCATTACACACAGAAGGATATATTACTATATATTATATAGAGTCATTACACACAGAAGGATATATTACTACATATTATATAGAGTCATTACACACAGAGGAATCTATTCCTATATATTATATAGAGTCATTACACACAGAGGGATCTATTCCTATATATTATATAGTTTGTGTTATTCTGGGAGCGAGGGCTTAGGACCTCTGGCCTCTATCTAAACACCGGAGTCCCCTGATGAGTCTGATTTGATGAAACGCGTCGGGACGTGGCTAGGATCGGTGTAGGGGTATATAGAGAGGGCCAGCTGTGGTCTGTCCTTGTTAGGACAGAAGTTTGGGCAACAGGTTAAATCAATCTCCTAGGTCTATGTAGGGTCAGTGACAACGTGATGACATAAAGAGGACCCACACGGAGTAGATCCTGAGTTGCCCTAGACCACTGAACATGGGTGAGATTGTTCCCATTTATTTGCATATTGAGCAATAGTATTTGTATTGGTCTTTCCATTGAGGACCAACATCTAGCTCTTGATTTATGTATATTGAGTTTTTTTGATTATTTTTTTCTTCCCTAGTAGGTGGACCACTGTCCCACGGGTGGACATAATCTACTCAATTATCATTTATGTATTTTGTGTTTTTTTGTTATGTTTGTTATACATTATTGACTCCCTGTGCTACGATAAGCTATTATCTGAGATTTCAGAGCACTGGGGAGTTTATGGTTACATGTACCCCTCTTGGGCTTTTAATATATTAGAATTAAAAGTTAAATTTTAGCCTCTTATTGCTATACTAGAAGGTGGCCCGATTCTACGCATCGGGTATTCTAGAATTTACGTATTGTGTAGTTCATGTATGATTTTTGTTATATATATATATGTTGTGTGTAGTTACCAAGTGTTTGTGTAGGCGCTGTACATGTTCTGGGTGTTGTCTGGGTGTGACGGGGGTGAGAGCGGTGTTGTATGTGTGTTGCGTTGTTTGTGGAGCGCTGTGTGTCTGTAGCGTTGTGTGTTGCGCGGTTTGTGTGTGTGTGGTGTGTTTTGGGGGGAGGTATGTTTTGTGCAATGTGTGTGTTGTGCGGTATGTGCGTATATTTGTGTGTGCCGCGGTGTTTGTGTGTTGGGTGTTGTGTGTGTGCAGCGTTGTCTGTGTGTGTAGGTGTCTGTGTAGGGCAGTTGTTTGTGGTTCCCAGTGTGTGTGTGTGTGTGTGTGCGTGGTGTGTTGTGCACTTCCCATCGTGCTCCATCCGCCATGCTGCGCACTCCCAAACGTGCACCATCCGCCATGCTGCGCACTCCCAAACGTGCACCATCCGCCATGCTGCGCACTCCCAAACGTGCACCATCCGCCAGGCTGCGCACTCCCAAACGTGCTCCATCCGCCATGCTTCGCACTCCCAAACGTGCTCCATCCGCCATGCTGCGCACTCCCAAACGTGCTCCATCCGCCATGCTGCGCACTCCCAAACGTGCTCCATCCGCCATGCTGCGCACTCCCAAACGTGCTCCATCCGCCATGCTGCGCACTCCCAAACGTGCTCCATCCGCCATGCTGCGCACTCCCAAACGTGCTCCATCCGCCATGCTGCGCACTCCCAAACGTGCTCCATCCGCCATGCTGCGCACTCCCAAACGTGCTCCATCCGCCATGCTGCACACTCCCAAACGTGCTCCATCCGCCATGCTGCGCACTCCCAAACGTGCTCCATCCGCCATGCTGCGCACTCCCAAACGTGCTCCATCCGCCATGCTGCACACTCCCAAACGTGCTCCATCCGCCATGCTGCGCACTCCCAAACGTGCTCCATCCGCCATGCTGCGCACTCCCAAACGTGCTCCATCCGCCATGCTGCGCACTCCCAAACGTGCTCCATTCCCCATGCTGCGCACTCCCAAACGTGCTCCATCCCCCATGCTGCGCACCCCCCATTGTAATCCATCCCCCATGCTGCACCAGCATCAGCCTCTCTACCCGCAGCATCAGCCTTCTGTCCCCAGCATCAGCCCCTCTCTGTCCCCAGCCTCAGCCCCTCTCTGTCCCCAGCCTCAGCCCCTCTCTGTCCCCAGCCTCAGCCCCTCTCTGTCCCCAGCCTCAGCCCCTCTCTGTCCCCAGCCTCAGCCCCTCTCTGTCCCCAGCCTCAGCCCCTCTCTGTCCCCAGCCTCAGCCCCTCTCTGTCCCCTCCTCTGGCGACACTCACACACACGATCGCATCCACTCACACACACGATCGCATCCACTCACACACACGATCGCATCCACTCACACACACCCGATCCCGACACACACACACCCGATCGCATACACTCACACACACAGACACTGACGATATCGCACATACGCGCTCACAGTCACAACATCCGGAGATTCCACATGCTTCTGGCCATGTGATCCTCCGTCAGGTCCTGGAAGGTCACAACAGCACAGTATCGAGGCCGAGAAGCAAGGGATATCGCCGGATGCTGTGAGTGTGTGGATGCGATGTGATGTGTGTGTGAGGTGTGTGTGAGAGTGAGTGTGAGCTGATGTGTGTGTGTGTGTGTGTGTGTGTGTGTGTGCGTGTGCGTGTGGATCTTCCGCCGCTACAGGACCTCGATGCGCTTGTAACCATGCCAACGTATCCCGTCCCCCGCTCGCACGGGAGCCCACACCACTCCCGTGCGAGCGGGGGATGGGGGATGGGGGGGGGGGGGGGGGGGGGGAGTACAGTACTCACCCCCCTTAACAGCCGTGTCAGTTCGGGGAATGCGCGGGGGGGGGGAGTACAGTACTCACCTCCGTGACAGCCCTGTCAGTTCGGGGAATGCGCGGGGGGAGGTGGGCGGGGCCAGAGCTAACGTGCGTTGCGTGAGGGGGGTGGGGCGTGGCGTGGCCGAATTGCCAATGCCTGCAGGGTGCCGGGGCGAGAGGCCAATCTGTGGGGGGGGCGGAGGCTGGGCGAGCGGCTGGCCAATCCGTGTGGGGGCGCAGCCTGGGCGAGCGGCCAATCGGTGTGGGGGGGCGGGGCCATGGCGAGCCCAGCGGCCAATCAGCTTTGTGTCACCGTAAGGACATGTCACGGTGACACTGTCACGGTGACACAATTTTGGAGCATGACAGACAGACAGACAGACAGACAGAATAAGGCAATTATATATATAGATTCACTATATATTATATAGAGTCATTACACACAGAGGAATCTATTCCTATATATTATATAGAGTCATTGCATATTTACACACAGAGGGATCTATTTCAAGTGTTTAGTTCTGTTAATGTTGATGATTATGGCTTACAGCCAATGAAAACCCAAAAGTCATTATCTCAGAAAATTAGAATAATTACCACAAAACACCTGCAAAGGCTTCCTAAGTATTTAAAATGGTCCCTTAGTCTGGTTCAGTAGGCTACATAATCATGGGGAACACTGCTGACTTGACAGATATCCAGAAGGCAGTCATTGACACACTCCACAAGGAGGGTGGGCCACACAAGTTCATTGCTAAAGAAGCTGGCTGTTCACAGGGTGCTGTATCCAAGCATATTAATGGAAAGTTGAGTTGAAGGAAAAAGTGTGGTAGAAAAAGGTGCACAAGCAACCGGGATAACCGCAGCCTTGATAGGATTGTTAAGAAAAGGCCATTCAAAAATTTGGGGGAGATTCACAAGGAGTGGACGCTGCTGGAGTCAGTGCTTCAAGAGCCATCACACACAGACGTATCCAGGACATGGGCTACAACTGTCCCATTCCTTGTCTCAAGCCACTCATGACCAATAGACAACGTCAGAAGCGTCTTACCTGGGTCAAAGATAAAAAGAACTGGACTGTTCTCAGTGTCCAAGGTGTTGTTTTCAGATGAAAGTAAACTTTGCATTTCATTTGGGAATCACGGTCCCAGAGTCTGGAGGAAGAGTGGAGAGGCCACAATCCAAGCTGCTGAGGTCTAGTGTGGTCTCCACAATCAGTGATGGTTTGGGGAGCCATGTCATCTGCTGGTGTAGGACCACTGTGTTTTATCAAGACCAAAGTCAGCGCAGCCGTCTACCAAGAAATTTAAGAGCACTTTATGCTTCCCTCTGCCGACAAGCTTTTGGGAGATGGAAATTTCATTTTCCAGCAGGACTTTGCCCCTGTCCACACTGCTAAAAGTACCAATACCTGGTTTACTAACCACAGTACCACTGTGCTTGATTGACCAGCAAACTCACCTGACCTAAACCCCATAGAGACTCTATGAGAGACACCAGAGCCAACAATGCAGACGAGCTGAAGGCTGCTATCAGAGCAACCTGGGCTTCCATAACACCTCAGCAGTGCCACAGGCTGATCGCCTCCATGCCAGATTGCCGCATTGATGCAGTAATTCATGCAAAAGGTCCAAGTATTGAGGTATTTACTGCACAGACTTTTCAGTAGGCGCCAACATTTCTGAGCTTAAAATCATTTTTTCAGTTGGTCTTCTATAATATTCTAATTTTCTGAGATAATGACTTTTGGGCTTTCATTCGCTGTAAGCCATAATCATCAACATTTACAGAAATAAACACTAGAAATAGATCCCTCTGTGTGTATTGACTCTATATAATATATAGGAATAGATCAGTCTGTGTGTAATGACTATATAATATATAGGAATAGATCCCTCTGTGTAATGACTATATAATATATATGAATAGATCCCTCTGTGTAATGACTATATAATATATATGAATAGATCCCGCTGTGTATAATGACTCTAATATATAGGAATAGATCCCTCTGTGTGTAATGACTCTATATAATATATAGGAATAGATCAGTCTGTGTGTAATGACTATATAATATATAGGAATAGATCCCTCTGTGTAATGACTATATAATATATATGAATAGATCCCTCTGTGTAATGACTATATAATATATATGAATAGATCCCGCTGTGTATAATGACTCTAATATATAGGAATAGATCCCTCTGTGTGTAATGACTCTATATAATATATAGGAATAGATCCCTCTGTGTGTAATGACTATATAATATATATGAATAGATCCCGCTGTGTATAATGACTCTATATAATATATAGGAATAGATCCCTCTGTGTGTAATGATTCTATATAATATATAGGAATAGATCCCGCTGTGTATAATGACTCTATATAATATATAGGAATAGATCCCTCTGTGTGTAATGATTCTATATAATATATAGGAACCTCTGTGTGTAATGACTATATAATATATAGGAATAGATCCCTCTGTGTGTAATGACTAATATATATGAATAGATCCCGCTGTGTATAATGACTCTATATAATATATAGGAATAGATCCCTCTGTGTGTAATGATTCTATATAATATATAGGAATAGATCCCTCTGTGTGTAATGACTATATAATATATATAGGAATAGATCCCTCTGTGTGTAATGACTCTATATAATATATAGGAATAGATCCCTCTGTGTGTAATGACTATATATTATATAGGAATAGATCCCTCTGTGTGTAATGACTCTATATAATATATAGGAATAGATCCCTCTGTGTGTAATGACTATATAATATATAGGAATAGATCCCTCTGTGTGTAATGACTCTATATAATATATAGGAATAGATCCCTCTGTGTGTAATGACTATATAATATATAGGAATAGATCCCTCTGTGTGTAATGACTCTATATAATATATAGGAATAGATCCCTCTGTGTGTAATGACTATATAATATATAGGAATAGATCCCTCTGTGTGTAATGACTATATAATATATAGGAATAGATCCCTCTGTGTGTAATGACTATATAATATATAGGAATAGATCCCTCTGTGTGTAATGACTATATAATATATAGGAATAGATCCCTCTGTGTGTAATGACTCTATATAATATATAGGAATAGATCCCTCTGTGTGTAATGACTCTATATAATATATAGGAATAGATCCCTCTGTGTGTAATGACTCTATATAATATATAGGAATAGATCCCTCTGTGTGTAATGACTATATAATATATAGGAATAGATCCCTCTGTGTGTAATGACTATATAATATATAGGAATAGATCCCTCTGTGTGTAATGACTATATAATATATAGGAATAGATCCCTCTGTGTGTAATGACTATATAATATATAGGAATAGATCCCTCTGTGTGTAATGACTATATAATATATGCGTTTGCCTTTTTATATTGAATTACTGAAATAAATGAACTTTTTGAGGATCTTCTAATTTATTGAGATGCATTGTACATATTGTTCCTCGTATCAGTATCGATGTATACACAGCTTTTGGCATTATTGACATCAGATTCCATCATGTCCGACAATAACCCTCTCTGACAACCTTGTGCCAAATGTATCAGATTGACTGTGTCAGAACACAGCGTCAGCAGAAAAAGCCCTCAGTGAGAATGTACATTTGTGACATCTCCCCCACTGCAATCACAAGACGCTTTCAGGCTTCTGTAGTAAGGCAAAGGTTAAGCCACAGGACAGCTCTGCTCTCAGTGTGTGCACAATGCAGCACGAGCAAGTCTGCGTCGCGTCACTTCATTCATTGCTCGTCTGTGAGAAAACCTTCAGTGACTTGTATATTCACTCTGCCACGTCGGTGCTGATCTTGGGGCTGACCGTAAGTTGGTCACGTCGCAGGGTTACACGGTGCCAGATCGGCTCCTGCACACATACATAGATCTGCTGTGTCTTTACACATTACAGGCTTAGCATCTTTCTAAATTAGCGATGGCTGCCTGACCATGGAAGAGCCTCAATATTTACTGCGTCTTCCTGGAAATCAGGGAACGTCTTCTTCTGCTTTCTATTCAGGATTTATGGCGCTGTACAAAACCCAGACTAAATATAATTTTGCTATTAACAAAATGCAGCTTCAGACACATCTGTGTTGGATATTTCCATTGTTCTGCTCTGTTATAAGAACAGAAAAACTACATTAAAGGGAATCTGTCACCAGATTTTTACTACCCCATCTGAGAGCAGCATGATGTAGAGACAGAGACCCTGATTCCAGCGATGTGTCACGGGTTACAGTTTTGATAAAATCCCTGTTTTATTTGCTGAAGATATACCAGTTCTGTGAATACAGAGCTCCGTACAACCCCCAACCCACTGTACCACCCCCAACCCCCCAACCCACGCCACTGTACCACCCCCCAACCCACGCCACTGTACAACCCCCCCAACCCATGCCACTGTACCACCCCCACTCCCCAACCCACGCCACTGTACAACCCCCCAACCCATGCCACTGTACCACCCCCACTCTCCAACCCACGCCACTGTACCACCCCCCAACCCACGCCACTGTACCACCCCCCAACCCACGCCACTGTACCACCCCCCCAACCCACGCCACTGTACCACCCCCACTCCCCAACCCACGCCACTGTACCACCCCCAACCCACGCCACTGTACCACCCCCAACCCATGCCACTGTACCACCCCCCCAACCCACGCCACTGTACCACCCCCCCAACCCACGCCACTGTACCACCCCCCCAACCCATGCCACTGTACCACCCCCACTCCCCAACCCACGCCACTGTACCACCCCCAACCCACGCCACTGTACCACCCCCCCAACCCACGCCACTGTACCACCCCCCCAACCCACGCCACTGTACCACCCCCACTCCCCAACCCACGCCACTGTACAACCCCCCCAACCCATGCCACTGTACCACCCCCCCAACCCATGCCACTGTACCACCCCCACTCCCCAACCCACGCCACTGTACCACCCCCAACCCACGCCACTGTACCACCCCCCAACCCACGCCACTGTACCACCCACCCAACCCACGCCACTGTACCACCCCCCCAACCCACGCCACTGTACCACCCCCACTCCCCAACCCACGCCACTGTACCACCCCCAACCCACGCCACTGTACCACCCCCCCAACCCACGCCACTGTACCACCCCCCCAACCCACGCCACTGTACCACCCCCCCAACCCACGCCACTGTACCACCCCCCCAACCCACGCCACTGTACCACCCCCCCAACCCATGCCACTGTACCACCCCCACTCCCCAACCCACGCCACTGTACCACCCCCAACCCACGCCACTGTACCACCCCCCAACCCACGCCACTGTACCACCCCCCCAACCCACGCCACTGTACCACCCCCCCAACCCACGCCACTGTACCACCCCCCAACCCACGCCACTGTACCACCCCCCCAACCCACGCCACTGTACCACCCCCCCAACCCACGCCACTGTACCACCCCCCAACCCACGCCACTGTACAACCCCCCCAACCCACGCCACTGTACAACCCCCCCAACCCACGCCACTGTACAAACCCACGCCACTGTACAAACCCACGCCACTGTACAAACCCACGCCACTGTACCACCACCCAACCCACACCAATGTACAAACCCACACCAAGAACACTGATTGGCAGCTTTCTGCCTACGTACAGTGTACACAGAAAGCTGTCAATTGGTGGGGGCGAGGTTATACAGAGCTCATAAATATAGCAGACCATCTGGCTGCAAGTTTACTAGTCTACTATTGAATACCTCCTACTGCTAAATCTGATTTTATTAAAACTACAGCAAGCATCCCAGTAAGTGACACATTGTCGGAATGACGGTGTCTACTTGCTGCTATATTATGGTGCTCTCAAATTTGAGGCCAAAAACCTGGTGACAGCTACCACTTAACGGGAAGCGGTCAGCAGAAAATGACCTATTTTTTTTTAAATCAGGCTTCTGAGACAAATTTATTTCTCAAATAGTCTGCCACTGGGACTTTTTTAAATTGTGACTTCCTGTTGCAGGAAACAACACACGTACATAGCCACAAGGGTCTTTTCTACTGAAGCATCTCCCCCTATTTAAGGTAAAGGTGAGCAGGATCTGCTGTGACGTCGCCTATTGTGACTGGTGGACTTCGTGTGATCAGGGGTTACCTGTCAATTGCAAGATTACTAATTGATTTTAAAAATATTTATATACAGGGTGGTCCAAAAGTAGGTGACCAGTATGTGTAGAAGGGTTATCAAACATGGTGTAAAGTGAAACTGACTCAACCAATCAGATTCCACCTTTCATTTTCCAAAGAGTCTGTGAAGAATGAAAAGTGGAATCTGATTGGTTGCTAAGGGCAACTGAGTCAGTTTCACTTTACACCATGTTTGATAACCCTATTACACACACTGTCCACCTACTTTTGGACCACCCTGTATATAGAACATAAAAATCCGACACCCATTGGGAACATGGACATTAGCCGCAATACACTGCCTCAGATCTCATCTTTTGCGTAGAAAGCCTCCAAATCATCTCATATGGGCAAAGTTCATTATAAAGGAAAGGGAGGAGGTGAGCTGTGACATCACCCATTGTGTATACAGCGCTACTTACTGTACATAGAGTTATTATATGTCTTTGTAATCCTGTCTGTGATAATAATGAGGCTACTGAAATCTTCTGTAAAAAAAAAAAAAGTAAAAAAAAAAATGTGCAAGTCTCAGGACAGTGAATATTGCAAGGTTTTTTTTGCATATACAAATATTAAAATAAAAAATACATTTAAAATAAAAACCTAGTCTAAACACTAGATCATTTTATGGGGACACATTTTCTCTAAATAGTAGAAATATAGAGTTAATAGTAAGCTAATCTAAAACTACATTTATGGGCTAAAACCTTCATTTATTGCAGAATGTGGATGTACGTTGCCCTTTTTTTAGTTTTACTAGCTGTAATAAGCATGCAGGAAATTACAAGATCCTCACCTTCGTAAACTTTAACAAGTTTGATGTTTTATCAGCCTATGAAGTCACTTCCTTTGTGGCCTCATGATAAGTCAATAGCAGTATCATATGTGAAATAGAAAAGGAAAAAAAAAACACCCAAACAATAAAGTCCTCTCTCATTTATGACAATTAGTGCCAGATCGATCCTCTGGATACAAAAACAAGCAACATCCTTAAAGGGGTTGGCCACTACTTTTTCAATGTAAAAGTAGTAGCCAACCCTTTTAAAGCAGATCCGAAGCAAATACTTGATTATCTTTCAGGTATCCAATTGCCCAGTTGTACAATATCCCGTAGTGAAATGTGACAAATCATTTAATAGCCAAGTAAGGCTACTTTCACACATCCGGATTTTTGCTCTGCGGCACAATACGGCGTTCTGCAGAAAAACCGCAACCGGCTTTTGTAACGCCGATTGCGTTTTTTTTTTGCATAGACTTACATTAGTGCCGTATTGTGCCGCAGGGGCTTGCGTTCGGTCCGGTTTTGGCCGCATGCGGCAGATTTAGCCGATGCCGCGGCCGGATCGAACGTTCCCTGCAACGTTTTTTGCTCCGGCAAAAAACACCGCATCGCGCCGCATCCGGCCGCTGCGGCGCATTTTTCAATGCATACCTATGGAGGCCGGATGCGGCGCGATGCGGAAAATAAGAATTATTCTTACCGTTAATTCGATTTCTAGGACCTTCCACGACAGCATAGGAGGTTGTCTCTCCACGCCCTAATTGGGACCGGAAGTTCAAGAGGTTTAAAAGGACCCTCCCACCTCCCATAGCCAGTGTCTTACAAAGAACCCATAGCAAATGAGAAGTACAACATATCCATGAATATATGAATATAAAAGGGGAGGGAATTACCTGCTGTCGTGGAAGGTCCTAGAAATCGAATTAACGGTAAGAATAATTCTTATTTCTCTAGTCCCTTCCACGACAGCATAGGAGGAATACCAAAGAATTGATACCTAGGGGGGGACCACAGCCTGCAGGACTGTCCTGCCAAAAGCCAATCCCTGCTGGAATCCGGATCCAGACAATAATGCTTCGTGAAAGTATGGAGGGAAGACCACGTAGCCGCCTTGCAGATCTGCTCAGGAGAAGCCCCTGCCCATGCAGCCCAGGAGACAGAGGTAGCCCCGGTGGAGTGCGCCGTGAATCCGGTAGGCGGAGAGAGATGCTGAGCGAGGTAGGCGTCTCAAATTGCCCGCACAATCCAGTTGGCGACGGCACTCTTAGCCACCTTCCTGCCCTTATGTCGGCCAAAGGGCTGGATGAACAGGATATAATCAAGGCGCCAGGAAGCAGTAACCTCCAGGTAGTGCAACACTGTCCGACGAACAACCAAAGAATGAAACCCTTCCTCACCCGGAGGATTCTGACAGAAGGAAGGCAGGATGAAGGACGGAGAACGGTGAAAAGCCGAAACCACCTTGGGAAGGAAGGAAGGAAGGGTCCAGCTGAAAACAATGCTGTCATCTCTGACGGTCCGGAAGGCTCCCGAATAGACAAAGCCTGAAGTTCCCCGACTCTACGAGAAGACGTAATAGCCACAAGAAAGGCAGTCTTGTGAGAAAGAGAACGAATGTTACAAGAGGACAGTGGCCCAAAGGGTGACCGAGAAAATCCGGTAAGGACCACATTGAGATCTCAGCAAGGCGTCAGGATCCTCCGCCGCGGACAGAGCCTACTAGCGGACACCCTGAAACGGTGGATCCAGCGACGATCTGCCAGAGCCGGGACAAGACTGTACGAAGCGCCGAGATCTGCACCCTCAGGGCGCTGGGCCGAAGGCCTAAGTCCAATCCACTCTGGATGACCTCGACAATCTGCGCAATGGTAGGCCGGAGCGGGTCAGGAGGCCGAGAACCACACCAGGAGGAAATCTCATCCAGACCTCAGGGGAAATACTACTAGCCACTGGTGTACGGTCCTTTTGTAGAGCAGCCACGACCTAGTCAGAAAGTCCTTGGGCCTTCAGTGCTCGGGCCTCAGAAGCCAGGCAGCCAACTGGAGCTCCTGGGGGACCGGATGGAATATCGGATCCTGAGACAGGAAACTGGGGTCTGAACCCAGGAGGACCGGTCCGTCGAGGCTGAGAGTCAGGATCAGGCAGTACCAACTCCGTCGCGGCCACAGAGGAGCGACCAGGATGGTCGTGGCTCCGTCGTCCCTGATCGTCCTCAGGCTTCGTGCGAGAAGAGGAGTAGGCGGGAAGGCGTATCGAGGCAAAAAGGACCAATCGTGGCAGAAGGCGTTCACCCCCAACGCGTTGCCCCGAGGGTTCAGGGAGACAATGTTGCGACCTGGCGAGTTCCTGCTGAAGCAAAGAGGTCCACCTCTGGAGTACCCCACCTTGCCACCAGAGAGCAGAACACCGCTTGGGCCAGACTCCACTCCTCTGGGTGAACATCCTGACGACTCAGGAAGTCTGCTGGAAGGTGTAGGGACCCTTGTAGATGGACTGCAGAAAGGGACAGCAGGGACTGCCCTGCCCAGTGGAAGATCCGGGAGGACACAGACTTCAGGGCGCCGACCTAGTACTGCCCTGATGGCGGAGATGTGCCACTGTGGAGCCATTGTCCCAGTAGACCTGGACATGAGTGTCCCGGATGGGATCCTGGGCAGCGAGGAGGGCTTCTCCGACCACCCCGAGTTCCCGGTAGTTGGAGGACTGGGTGCCGACCTAAGGGCTCCAGCCCCCCTGAACTGATAGTCGTCCACCATAGCCCCCCAGCCCCTCTGGCTGGCATCGGCTGGCAGTGTAACCAGGGGTGACCGGGTCCAGGCAACCCCAACCATCAGGTTGTAGGGACACACCAGAGAAGGGACGAGAAGACGGGTGCCGACAGGCGAAACCGGAGTTCAGGAAGGAAGGGAGTCCGACCCAATGAACCAGGATATGATCCCATAGACAACAAGAGTGGGCCGGAGCCCACAAGACTGAGGGAATGCAGGACGTCATAAACCCAGGGCCGATATAGCGCCTCGAAGGGTCGGGCGCGCTTGTCTATGAACATAGAGAGTTTGGCCAGCAGCGACAACCTCTGTGGGAAGGATGCCTGTCAGGATGAGGCCAACTCTGCAACGGAGGAAGGTGACCACCTCAACCCTGATCCTTGAAAGAGCCTTGGAGCCGAGAAGAACCCGAAGGGAAGTATCTGTAAGTGGAAATGAAGCATGGCCCCTCCGTGCAGAACCGCAATTTTGAGGTACTGCCGGAGACAAGGATGGAAGGGCACATGGAACTAGGCGTCCCTCAGGGCAATCGAGGCCAACAGGTGACGGAGACCGAGCAGGGGAACAACAGAGTTCCCAGACTCCATGCATGAAACGACGGCATCTGACCCGCTGGAATTAGACGCCTCAGATAGATGAAAAAAAACGGACGTCTCCAGATGGTGTGTCGCGGAGGCCGGGGGGGGGGGTTGGTTGCACACTTGTCAGACTTGACACAAATACCAGCAGGCACATCCTCCTGGAAACCACTCACCAAGTCAGCCTGATACCAGGCATAAGGGACCGTCCCTCAGCCTCTTACTGAAGCAGGGGAAACGCTGGGCTCTGCAGAAGCAGAGGAAGACCTGACAGTGCACACAGAAGAAACCTTACCGTGGTTCTGATGCCTTCCGGGCAGCCTTCCTGTGGAAAGGCCTGCCCCCCCCAGCGACTGGTAATGTTCCCCGCCTCCTGCAGCAGGTCCCCGACAGGCCGTGTCAGCGGCGGCGTGTCCTCCACGCTGCCTCCGCAAACCGGAAGCGCTCAACCGGAAGTTCGCAAGACCGGAAGTCCCGCCCCCGGGAGCACTTCCGGATCGCTCCGGCAGCATGCATGCAGGAAGCGGCCGGCGGCTCAGGGAGGACGCCGGCCGGGGAGCTCAACAGCCTGCATCACCCCAGAGGAGGTTCCGGAAGGCTGGAGCAGCGGTCCCCCACAGCGTGAGGGAACAGCAAGGGAGGAGCGGTGAAGGCCCGACCGATGCTGTCCGGCTTAAGGTAACAGGGGAAGAAAAAAAAAAAAAAAAATATTATACTGTAGTTCGCCGGCCACCACAGCATAGGAGAAAATAAAAACCTCTCCATGCCCCATGGGGACAGGAAAGACACTGGCTATGGGAGGTGGGAGGGTCCTTTTAAACCTCTTGAACTTCCTGTCCCAATTAGGGCGTGGAGAGACAACCTCCTATGCTGTCGTGGAAGGGACTAGAGAAAAAACGCATCCGGTCGCCGCATGCGGTTTTTTCCACTGCGCATGCTCAGTAGCATGCCGCAACCGGAAAAAAAACGGATGGGCCGCATGTAAAAACTTATGCAAAGGATGCGGTGTTTTCGCCGCATCCGTTGCATAGTTTTCACAGCCGGATTGAGCCGCAGGGCTCAAACCGGATGTGTGAAAGTAGCCTAAGGCTACTTTCACACATCCGGATTTTTGCTCTGCGGCACAATACGGCATTCTGCAGAAAAACCGCAACTGGCTTTTGTAACGCCGATTGCGTTTTTTTTTTGCATAGACTTACATTAGTGCCGTATTGTGCCGCAGGGGCTTGCGTTCGGTCCGGTTTTGGCCGCATGCGGCAGATGTAGCCGATGCCGCGGCCGGATCGAACGTTCCCTGCAACGTTTTTTGCTCCGGCAAAAAACACCGCATCGCGCCGCATCCGGCCGCTGCGGCGCATTTTTCAATGCATACCTATGGAGGCCGGATGCGGCGCGATGCGGAAAAAAACGCATCCGGTCGCCGCATGCGGTTTTTTCAACTGCGCATGCTCAGTAGCATGCCGCAACCGGAAAAAACGGGACGGGCCGCATGTAAAAACTTATGCAAAGGATGCGGTGTTTTCGCCGCATCCGTTGCATAGTTTTCACAGCCGGATTGAGCCGCAGGGCTCAAACCGGATGTGTGAAAGTAGCCTTAGGCTAGTTTCACACATCCGGCTTTTCGCCAGATGCTGGATTTGGCGCACTTCAGTATAGTGCGATACAGTAAAATGGCAGCGCGACAACTTCCGGGTCACATGACAGCATGTGACCGGAGCTTGTCGCGCTGCCATTGTACTGTATACACTATACTGGAGTGCGCCGAATCCAGCATCTGGCGAAAAGCCGGATGTGTGAAACTAGCCTAAGGGCGGCTTTGCACGTTGCAACATCGCACATCCGATGTCAGTGGGGTCAAATCGAAAGTGACGCACATCCGGCATCACTTTCGAGATCGTAGTGTGTAAATGCTAGATGATACGATTAACGAGCGCAAAAGCGTCGTTATCGTATCATCGTTGCAGGCTCCGACTTTTTCATAATTATGCTGCAGCGACAGGTACGATGTAGTTCCTCGCTCCTGCGGCTGCACACATCGCTGTGTATAACGCCGCAGGAGCGAGGAACATCAGCTTACCTGCTGCCGGCGGCTATGCGGAAGGAAGGAGGTGGGCGGGATGTTTACATCCTGCTCATCTCCGCCCCTCCGCTTCTATTGGCCGCCTGCCGTGTGACGTCTCTATGACGTCGCACGACCCGCCCCCTTAGGAAGGAGGCGGGTCGCCGGCCAGAGCGACGGTCGCAGGGCAGGTAAGTGCATGTGAAGCTGGCGTAGCGATAATTTTCGCTACGCCAGCTATCACAAGATATCGTACCTGCGACGGGGGCGGGGACTATCGCATGCGACATCGCAGCATCGGCTTGCGATGTCGCAATGTGCAAAGCCCGCCTAAGACGACTAAGGAGAAAAAAAAAAAACTATCAACCCGTGTGATTTCACCTAGTGATGGCCATAAACAGATATAAATGTTGGGTGAACCTGCTGATTTCATCTGAACATATATGAGGAAGTCAGACCTTCTTCCAATGGTGGATGCCAGGAAAAAAAGAAGGCATACAACTAAAGATGGTACAAATTTTTCAAAGGACCCAGGTCAGGGGTCACATCAGTGTTCTGTGGTCATCAGACAGGAGCCTTGTGAACCACCTCCTACCAGATGGCACCCGCGAATCCTCTTTGAGAAGAGGCGCCGATACAGGCAGGTAGGAGGCAATTCGCTGGGCTCCCGGACTGGTGACCACTGATCATTGATGTGGCCACTGGATTGGGTCCTGGATACCGATTCGCACCAACTCTACTTGAAGCTCAACTTGAAATGATGCAGAGCAAAAGATTATCGTTTGCAGCGGTGCATCAACCTTTGTAAATGAAAAACACACTGCCAAAAACATTGGAAGCCCATGTCCACCGAAATACCTACTACAGATTGTTCAGCGCATTGTCTACCACAGTCTGCTTGTGTGCCCCAGCTATTAAATGACGGACGATCGGAGGCCGTTTAGTGTAAACTGACCCTTATTACCCACTTGTTTGTGAAGTAGAGGATAGAGATATGGCGTCGGATTCGGTGTGGTCCGTTTTTTATCGCCGCAGCCAAAAACGCTGCATGCTGCGTCCTTTCCGGCCGCCGGACAAGACTTTTCGCATGCAACGCAAGGCCATCCGGCACAGTCCGGTTTTCATACAAGTCTATGGGGAATAAAACGGACCCGGCGCCAGATCCTTTTTATCCGTTTTTTTTGCAGGATTGTGCCTGATGCCAAAAAACTGGTGTGAAAGCAGCCTTAGCTGACAGCATCTAAGGTGTAAGGGCAGGTTCACACATCCGGCATTTCGCCAGATTTGGCACTCTCCAGTACAGTGTACAATGCTGTCATGTGACCGGAGCTTGCCGCGATGCGATTGTACAGTATTTACATTGTACTGGAGTGTGCCGAATCTGGCGAAATGCCGGATGTGTGAAACGGGCCTAAGTCTTCCGGCCAGCATCAGGTCTATGGCCAGCAATATAATCTGTAAGACACTTTGCAGACTTAGGCTATGTGTCCACGGTAGAATGTACCTGCGGATTTTTCTGCATGAAAATCCGCGACTTTCGCGGCAAATCCGCACCTTATTTTTGCCGCGGATTTACCGCGGATTACCGCGAATTTGCCGCGGATTTTTTTTTTCCCCCATTCTATGCCCAAAATCCGCACCAATAATTGACATGCTGCATATTTTTCCGGATCAAAATCCGCGGCAAATCCGCCGCGGAAAAATCCGCAGCATGGACACAGCATTTCCAAAATGCCATTGAAATGGCTTGGAAGTGCCGCTGCTGCAGATTTTCGGAAAATCCGCGGTAAATCCGCGGCAAAATCCGCGGCGTGGGCACATAGCCTAATTGTACTGGAATGGAATGACAAACCTCAAAACAGGACGAGTACTCGCCCTCCCTGGGCCCAGCGCCCGCTTTCTGGCACGGTTTAGGTTTCAATGTTTTTTTCTGAAATTGCAACGTCACGTCTTTAAAGGGCATTACTGCTGCAGACAATCGCTGAGCTCAGCGGCTCGGCTGAGGTAGACAAGCTGCTGAGATCAGTAATTGGCTGCAGCGGTAATGCAGGCCGATGAAATCAGGTCACCACTGCGGCCAAGACACCAAGAACCGATCAGCAGCAGAAAGGGACTAGGCCTTGCATCTCTGGAGGGAGAGTATCCGCTTTGTCATTTTAGGTAAATAAGAGCAACCATATAACAACCATATGAGCACAGGTCGTCTTCCCAGGAATATTATCTCATATTACCCTTAAGCACTACATGGCGATGAGCCTAATAAACATCAGCGGCTATTTCTGGATCATGATAAGCCACATTTTGGCAAACGCAAAAATTGACCAAAAGAATAGTCTTTCTTGACAAAATAAGAGATTTTACTATATATAAGATATTGCTTATAGAATGTATCAGAAGATCTTATGCAAAAGTGGCAGAAAGTAGTGATCGTAAATAATATACAGTACAGACCAAAAGTTTGGACACACCTTCTCATTCAAAGAGTTTTCTTTATTTTTAGGACTCTGAAAACTGTAGATTCACATTGAAGGCATCAAAACTATGAATTAAAATATGTGGAATGAAATAGTTAACAAAAGTGTGAACCTGAAAATATATGTCTTATATTCTAGGTTCTTCAAAGTAGCCGCCTTTTGCTTTGATTACTACTTTGCACACTCTTGGCATTCTCTTGATGAGCTTCAAGAGGTAGTCACGAGAAATGGTCTCCCAACAGTCTTGAAGGAGGTCCCAGAGATGCTTAGCACTTGTTGGCCCATTTGCCTTCACTCTGCGGTCCAGCTCACCCCAAACCATCTCGATTGGGTTCAGGTCTGGTGACAGTGGAGGCCAGGTCATCTGGCGTAGCACCCCACCACTCTCCTTGTTAGTCAAATAGCCCTTACACAGCCTGGAGGTGTGTTTGGGGTCATTGTCCTGTTGAAAAAAAAAAAGATGGTCCAACTAAACGCAAACCGGATGGAATAGCATGCCGCTGCAAGATGCTGTGGTAGCCATGCTGGTTCTGTATGCCTTCAATTTTGAATAAATCCCCAACAGTGTCACCAGCAAAGCACCCCCACACCATCACACCTCCTCCTCCATGCTTCACGGTGGGAACCAGCCATGTAGAGTCCATCCGTTCACCTTTTCTACAAAGACACGGTGGTTGGATCCAAAGATCTCAAATTTGGACTCATCAGACCAAAGCACAGATTTCCACTGGTCTAATGCCCATTCCTTGTGTTCTTTAGCCCAAACAAGTCTCCTCTGCTTGTTGCCTGTCCTTAGCAGTGGCTTCCTAGCAGATATTTTACCATGAAGGCCTGCTGCACAAAGTCTCCTCTTAACAGTTGTTCTAGAGATGAGAAGGTGTGTCCAAACTTATAATAAAGTTATAAAATCTAGATTTAGGACAGCAAAACTAGATGTCCACCAGAGTTGTTATTCAATTGGATTCATAATCTTCAGGAATAGGTACATAGTTAGGTCTGATTTGCATCACCAAGTATTCCCAATAGGTGTGGTGCAGCAGCCATTTATCACCTATGCACAGGATTCTCCACAAATCACTAGTAATGTGGTCTAGAGACCCCCGGCGTGACAGAGAGCACATCATTACATGAGTTGCAAACAATACTAGTGATTATAGGGTCCTAGAAATCAGACATTTGTCACCTATACATTGTGGGGGATGTCACCACTCCACATTTCTTACTTATATGGAGCAAACTATGTTATTTTGAGTGAAATAAATAAATCACCAAATAGGAAGTAAAGAAGCAAGGACAAGTAAGATGCAGGACCTTGTCCGATACAATGAATGAAGGCTTTGTACACTAGCTCTTCTTAAAGGTGAATCTATTTCCAGGTTTTTGCCACCTAATCTCACAGCAGCATAATACAAGAGCGAAGACCCTGGTTTCAGCTGTGAGTAACTTACTAGCAGTTTTTGTTTTATCATAGTACAGTATCACTAAAGGACTAATAAACTTGCTAAAATAGTCCAGTCTTGCCTTAACTGTTGATCGATGGCTTTCTGCCTATGCAGAGCACAATCAGTAGCGTGGGCCGGATTAACACAGTTCCGCTTTCAGAGAGCTGCTTGATGTGCAGCAGATAAAATACGGATTTTATGAAAACTACAGCACACAGCCCAATAAGTGGCACACCGCTGGAATCAGGGTCCCTGCCCCGACATCACACTACTCCCAGATGGTGTAGAAAATGTGTTTCCCTGGTATCCGACAGCTAGCAATCTCTGCATTGTCTGACCCTTCAGTCCTAGTCCCCGACACCAGCCTCTGCTTCTGGCTAACCTTGCAAATACCACAACATAGTGAGATGAAAAAGTACGAGACTACAAGATTACACTGCGCAGAATGTGCGTGATCACTGTTACCATGGAGACATATACTCTGGAATGGAGCAGTAGAATCAAAACTAAGACATTTTTCATTAAGATCTTTGGGAGGAGAAAAAAAAATGATTTTGAGGTTTACTATGAAGAGAAAAAAAAGGGTAGAAAAATTGTTCATAGCCACAAAGGTTTTTTTTTTTTTATCTAATTATCGATTGTTTTATTTTGTTACCTCCCCACCTTACATGTATAAAAAACAAAATGAGTTTAAAGGGGTATTCCCATCTGCCAATATGTAGTAGGTATAATAATAATAATAATTATATTAGCAAATACCTCCAATTAGAAATGTAGTATAGTACTCCTGATGAGGTAAGAGACATAGCTAATGCCCTGCACATGAGGTAACGACATAGCTAATCAGGAGAACTATACATTTCTAATTGAAGACATTTGCCATTATTACGGTAATTATTACGCCTACAACATATTGGGGTAGGATCTTAGAGACGGGAATACCGCTTTAACGCACTCAAAGACAGTCCAGCAAGGCCTTTGCCCCATGTCTTTGATGCCTGCTGAATCAATGGCGTCATGACTAGGGCATGTGACCGCTGCAGCCAATTGCTGAACTTTATGGCACATCACTGTCAAGCCTTTTAAATCGTCTGGAAATTAAAATAGGAAAGAAAGAAGAAAAAAAAAAAAAAAAAAAAAAGCGGAATCGCAGACAGGTCAAAAAGTGCATTCTAAATAGTAAGCAACTTTCATTAAGGTCTATGGCCCCGATTCATCAAGACTGGCCATGTTCCCGCCGTTTTTTTACGATTCAATAGCCCTGCATTCCATCCCACCCTTTCAGAAAGAGGAGCACCCGATTGTGTGACTCGGGAGCGTCTGACGAGGGTCGTGTGCTTCCATGCGTGACTCGCCACAAATTTTTCAGCCCCTGCTGGAGGAATACTTGTAAATTTTTGGTGTGAAAACCACCTCCGCTAGCCATGAATTTGACAATTGGCAGTCGTAATGACTGCAAATTGTCAAATTCACGACGAGCGGAGGCGGTTTTCATGCCACAAATTTACCCAGTCCCTCCCCAGCTTCACCCACTTTGACAGACATGGGTGAAAATGATGTGAGAATGCCAAAAGTCATAAAATTTTCCAACAAGCGCCTACATTTTGTGATTTCAAAGCTTTTTACACCAAAATCCTGGACCAAAGGCTTTGATAAATTGGATCCCAATGTGTTCGACTTTTGACCAAAAATACAAAAAGGTGCTGATTTTTCATTAAAAGATGAATTGTGGTCGTGGATCACAATGTAACCCAAAATGTTACTTTTGGCCCCCACCCACTAATTATTGAAGAGGTTGCCCACTACTTTTATTTTTACATGGATGGCCTATCCTTGGGATAGTCCATCAATATTTGATTGGTGCCGGTAACAGCTGATTGATGGGGATGCCGCAGATGTCATACGAGCGCTTATTCTTTGATATGGGTGAGCCGAGTATACTAAACGCACTGGGACTAATCAATATCTGATTGATGTGGGTGCGTAACCGGCATTCCCACCGATCAGCTGTTATTGGCTGGATGTTCTAGAAAACAGGAGCTCTGTAATTTCTATAGTGGCCATGACCGGCTACCGGGGCCACTATGGAAATGATAGTTCTGCTTTGTTCCAGCACCATCGGAGAACTTCTGACCACTGCCAGTAACAGCTGATCAGAGCAGGTACCGGAGACCTACCGTTCAGATATTGATGGCATAGCCTAAAGCGCAGGTCAGACGAGAGTATAATCAATCATCTGAGTGAATTGAGCCAATTATGCACATCACACTCTGATCAGCGTGTGATCTGATTTGCTTGGATGAGAAGATTGAGACATTTTTTTTTTCTATCTTCTCCATTGTGTAAGTTTGTGAAAACTGGACTGAACTCTGATGTCATCTGAGTGCAGTACAATGTTTATGGACCCACTTACTTGCATGCCTAGTGCACTCCGATAATTGGATCCAATTCTGACATTTTGCGATTTTTTAATCCTTGCACCGTTCTGATTAAAAAAAAAAAAAATCTGACATATGCACGGAATAACATTGTTCAGAGAGCAATAAAATGTTTTGTCAGATTGAACTCAGACCAAAAATACGGTGGCGTGAGCGAGCCCCAAAGTTAGGCCACCAATAAAACAAAAAAGCAGGGGCCAATCCCTTTAATACGATACCTATTCCTGAACATTGCAATCGCAACACAAACGCCCTCACCCATCACTATTTGCACTTTTTCTTACTCTAGGGTTTTCATGACTCAGATGTTTTCAACCAATTCATCATTTGCAATTTTTTTTTCGAAATGTCGTAATCTTTTGGAGCATCAAAACCCGTCCATTCATCAGACAGTGAGACAAAACAGAAAAATAACTTAAAAAACACAAATGAAAGAATCAGGACTTAGATCTACAGAACGCTGATAAATGATGGAGCTTTCCTATCCCTTCTAGCTACACAAGAGCTCCTGAAGATATCGCTTTCTGACCAGATGATTTGCTGACTACAATAAAATATTGTCTTTGTTGAGCTGCCGATCCCACACAAGATATCAGGGTGTGCATCACGTCAAAGCAGCCAAAGACAACAGCAAAGAACGAAGCTCAACAATCAAACACAAGCTATACTGAATAGTTTATCCCAAAACTATGCATTAACCAGCTGTAGAACCCGGGCGTTGCCCGGGATAGTAACTGTCTCTCTGCCCGTGTCTGTATCTATTGGTCTCACCACCGACATCCTATTACCTCACACATAAGCTTCTTATACTAACAGTTTATTTTGTTCCTATAGCGACCACTGACAGTTGCTATTAATGCCTGTAGCTCCCACCTCCATTCAGTTTAATAGAGGCAGGATTTTGGAGAGTAACTGTAAAGCACGGGGTTACATTTTCCCATCAAAACACAGTCTATGACGTTCCCTGAGTCACATGGAGTGTCTGTGCAAAGTTTCGTGATTGTAAATGCGGTGGTGCGAATTCCTTTAGCGGACACACACTATAATATTAATTTTTTATATATATTATATATATTATAGTGTGAGTGTGTGTGATAGTGTGTGTGAGTGTGTGTGAGTGTGTGTGAGTGTGTGTGATAGTGTGTGTGATAGTGTGTGTGATAGTGTGTGTGATAGTGTGTGTGATAGTGTGTGTGATAGTGTGTGTGATAGTGTGTGTGATAGTGTGTGTGTGAGTGTGTGTGAGTGTGTGTGAGTGTGTGTGAGTGTGTGTGAGTGTGTGTGAGTGTGTGAGTGTGTGAGTGTGTGAGTGTGTGAGTGTGTGAGTGTGTGAGTGTGTGAGTGTGTGAGTGTGTGTGTGAGTGTGTGTGTGAGAGTGTGTGAGTGAGAGTGTGAGTGAGAGTGAGTGTGAGTGAGAGTGTGTGTGAGAGAGTGAGTGTGTGAGAGAGTGAGTGTGTGAGAGAGTGAGTGTGTGAGAGAGTGAGTGTGTCCGCTAAAGGAATTCGCACCATCGCATTTACAATCACGAAATTTTGCACAGACACTCCATGTGACTCAGGGAACGTCATAGACTGTTTTGAAGGGAAAATTTAACCCCGTGCTTTACAGTTACTCTCCAAAATCCTGCCTCATTGCCAAGAATAGTGACACTGGGCTGTGCAGAAAGGAATGATCACTTCTTTTAGCAGTTTCCTGGCTTTCAAAGCCTACAGACATTATAACAACCTAAAAAAGCCTAAAAACATATACACAGCAGGTTGTTTTTATATCATGTGCATTTAGTCTTTTAAACGATCACACATCTTTCAGGAGGGTTCCAGAAGGAAAGAATCTGAAAAAGATGTGGGCACATGCCCTTAAAAGCACCTTGTCTATAGTCTTCAATTATATACAATTAGGTTATATTTCCTTATTTAGTTGTTTATTTCAAATTTCTTATATACTTCTTGTCAGTTAGGTGATGTGATTTCATGCTGCCCCCCAAAAAATGCTCTTTGGAAGAGATCACCTTGTCAGTCAACAGAAGTTGATGCATGATGTAACTTCATGGATTGCACCAATGAAGTTCTCCACATGAGAAAAGCAACTCATAGCACAGATAATGATGATAACTGCACAGCACCTGTCACATGGTTAATCACAATTCAATCTCCCCATATATTGCCATATATATTGGCAATTCATGATGAGTGAGCACTACCATGGTCGGATGCTTGGCTCTCGCAACCAGCAGTTGACTGCTCAGATGGGCACACCGCGAGTATCCTAGTATAACGGACGTAAATGGGGGAACTCAAGCCTTTTTCCTGAACATTTCCCGAAAAAAATGCTCGAGTCCTCCATTGACTTCCATTATACTCGGGTACTCAAGTAGCGTCCATCCGAGCATCCAACTGCTCATTACGACTACTGAGCACCCGAGCATGGTAGTGCCCGCTCATCACTACTAGTAATATATTAGCTAATTTAGGAAAGTATAGAGGGGAGTAGGATAATCAAAGTGTTGCCATAAAAGCCAGAAGTGACGGCTCCACATCTGGCCACTTGTGTGGGAGGTGAACTGTTCTTAAAAAGGAATTGTTCCTTTGTTTGGGAAATCAAAAGCAATTGTTTCATGTTAGACTGACCGGAGCCCTATTGTCTGTTAATTTGTGGATTGTTTGCCAAGTGTGGATTGGCTCAGCCCCTTTGACTACTTCAGAAGAAAATTATGCAGTCGGATCGAACTAGCGACAAATGAGGGAATGTACAATATGTTTTTTGCCTGTTGGTGAACCAATAAAGTCTTATCAATGTGTGGTTCCCTCACCCTGTATTGTCTGAGTAGTGTTCTGCCCACAGGGAAGGAGTGCGGGCGTTCAGTGGGATGAAGAGGTTTTTCTGAAGACAGCCAGGCCAACGTATGAGAGCACCCACTGACCCTCGTGTCTCCACAGCAGAGATTGACTGGCTTTAGGAGATACTGTATTGATACAGGGCGAAAGTTGAGAATCAAGATGGAAGACAATACTGTATACACTTATTATTACTGTGCAAAAGTCTTAGGTGTTTGTGGAAAGAAAAGCTACTTATTTTTATCAATTAACAAAATGCTAAATGAGTGAACTAAAGAGAAATCCAACTCAGCAATGACCTTTTGCATTCAAAATATCTTCTAGGCACACTTGCACACAATTTTGTTAAGGATTTTGACAGAAAAGTTGTTCCTACCATCTAAAGCGGGCTTTACACGCTACGAGATTGCTACAGCGATCTCGTTGGGGTCACGGATTTAGTGACGCACATCCGGCCGCTGTAGCAATCTTGTTGTGTGTGACTCCTAGGAGCGATTTTGGATCGTTGAAAAAAAAATGTCCAAAATCGCTCCTCGTTGACATGGGGGTCCTTTCCCAATTATCGCTGCTGTCGCTTGGGCGAAGTTGATCCTTATCCCTGCGGCAGCACACATCGCTACGTGTGACGCCGCAGGAACGAGGAACCTCTCCTTACCTGCCACACGCCAGCAATGAGGAAGGAAGGAGGTGGGCGGGATGTTCGTCCCACTCATCTCTGCCCCCGCTTTGATTGGGCGGCCGCTTAGTGACATCGCTGTGACGCCGAGCGAACCAGCCCCCTTAGAAAGGAGGCGGTTCGCCGGTCACAGCGACGTCGCCGAGCAGGTAAGTATGTGCGACGATGCCGTAGCAATAATGTTCACTACGGCAGCGATCTTCACATATCGGCATAACGATAGGGGCGGGTGCTATCACGCTCGCCATCGCTAGTATCAGCTAGCGATGTCGCAGTGTGTAAAGCCACCTTTAGAAAACGAACCAGAGATCTTCTGTGGCTGTCTGCTTACACATTTCCTATCTCAAGCTAATCCCAGACAGACTTCATGTTGAGATCGGGGGTCTGTGGGGTCCAGTCATTACTAGAGTTGAGCGCGGTTCGTGGTTCGTGGTTCTCCAGTTCTAGGCTCGAGTGATTTTGGGGCATGTTCTAGATGGAACTAGAACTCGAGCTTTTTGCAAAAGCTTGATAGTTCTAGAAACGTTCGAGAACGGTTCTAGCAGCAAAAAAACAGCTAAATCCTAGCTTGGTTTCTGCTGTAATAGTGTAAGTCACTCTGTGAATCACACTATTATGACATTTCAGTGTATAGTGTGCGTGAACAGCGCCTTCAGATCACTGCTGTTTGTATAATGGCGATCGCCATTTTTTTTTTTTTTCTTGTCTTCCTTCCCTAAGCGCGCGCGTCTTGTGGGGCGGGCCAGCATGTCAGCCAATCCCAGACACACACACAGCTAAGTGGACTTTGAGCCAGAGAAGCAACGGCATGTGTGATAGGATCTGCATGTCACATGTCCCTGCATTATAAAACCGGACATTTTCTTCCAGGACGCCATTATCTGCCTTCTGCGTCTTTGGTGTCAGACATCACTGTCGCAGCTCCGTCCTCCTGAGTCCTATCGCCGATACAGCTGTATGCGCTGCATACACAGCGTTAGACAGCTTAGGGAGAGCACTTTATAGCAGTCCTTTTAAGGGCTCAAACCGGCAGGGTCAGAGTTAAGGTGACAGGTCCTGAAAACAGCGCCAGTGTCTGTGCAGCCAAGGTCAGGGATTTCCTCCCTGCATTTCACCATTAGGAGGGAATAGAAAGGCAGGCTTCCATTCCTCTACCCAGAGCACCACAATCCTGCCACTGTACCCTCTTGTCCTCTGCACACTCCAACTCATTATAACTAAGCCATTATACTAGCAAACACTCAGTGTACCTAGTGGCATCCTATACGTGGCTATTGTACTTTTGTCAATTCACAGTATTGGAACGTTATTTGCAGGACATCTGCCTGCATTGCACACTCAAACTTTTTTAAACTCAGCAATTTTACTAGCAAACACTCAGTGTACCTATTGGCATCCTAAACGTGGCTATTGTACTTTTGTCTATTCACACTACTGCAAATCTATGTGCAGCACCTCTGCATGACAACCTCGTGCTCTGTTTTTAATAAGCTATAATGATAGCACAAAATACTGCCATTTTGTGGCATCATAGAACTGGCTGTTGTATTCCATTAGTGCCCCACTGGTGACAAGCTATTTCTAGCACCTCTACATCACACCCTCATGCACATTTTGCTACGCTAATGTTATAGCAAACTCATGGAATTCATTGCTGCATTTCATAATTCGGAGGGATAGAAAGTCAGGCTTCCTTTAGCTTTTCCTTCTGTTCATAGACAGCATCTCCAAGACAAATTTCCCCTCCACGTCTAAGTGTGGAGAGGCAGCTAGTGCGCATGCGTGTGCCGATGTACCCCAGCTGCAGCATAATTCTAGTGTTTCGCGTAGTGAGTATGCTCAGCCTGACTGTGTTATTCCTGACGCTAAGTCTTCTTTTCGGGATACAGCGCATGCTCCCACACTAAGTGTGAAAAGCCTCTTTGCACAGGTGCTTGCATTCCGTGCCGGGTCTAAGTCCTGTTTTGTGCCTAGACACCATGCTAAAGCTGATAGTCTTTTTTCAGAGACTGTATTTCATGCTACTGAGCATGCTCAGGCACTTCCTGCATCAGAGACTAGGTCCGGTAATGAACTCTTTGGCCCTGGCCCTGATGTGGGGGTCCCATATAGACCACAGGGCATCAGGTGTCCTCCCAAATGGCTTGCAGAGGCCCACACCTATGACTTGTCACCGCATTATTGATGGTCAGACGATGACTGGTGAGGTGTTTGTGTCGTGGCAGCCATGAGGTCATCATTGAAGTTACGTTTCCAAATAGGACGCTAGTTATGCCACTCATGACGTGTCACTCTACTTTTGTCTCCAGGAGGTGCATTGTGGTTCACCCTGGTTTGGGGCGGACCCAGGTTATAAAAGGGGCTGGAGCCAACAAGGAGGTGCGCAGTCTTCTATTATGCTCCGAAAGAGCACACCTCCATGTGTTGAACCCATTGCGGCTTTAGGCCAGAGGTAGGCAGGGATAGGGTGGTGGATGCAGGCCGCCACCACAGTTGGTAACGCAGAACGGTTAAGACCAGCTCCTGTCCTAACAGTCCTGCTTGTGCAGCCCAGTGGCATTAACAGGCCTGCTGCTGCTGATGCGCCTGCTGTCCACAGGTGTGGCCCCTACGCACACGGTCAGCGTACTCAATGGCCCCTGTGTTGTTAACAGGGAGTTCCTGGGCTGGGTGGGCATGTGGACCCTGTGACGCTAACAGGGCTCACAGTCTCCAGATCCGAATGGCGTCTAACTCGGTTCAGGCTACTATTAGTTTCATAGCCACACAGCTCTGTATCCTCCACCAAAACTTCCAGTTGCCAACCTCTCCTTTTCCATCTGGGAGCACGGTGGACACTGACTGCTGATGGGGATATATACCTTTGTCTTTCTTTTCTTATTAATTTTCGTTATATAGCGGTAACATAGTATATACCACTTTATCCAAATCTGCCAGTCCCACTGTAACAGATGTTGTTTCTTCAGCAAACGTTACAGTTGCTTAACCACCAAATCCACGGGCCAAAACTTTTTTCCCCTTTCCAACACACCTGTTCCCCTTTCCAACAGCATCTGTCCTTTTTCAACTCATTTTGGGATATGACCAAAAGTGCAACTGTGCAGGGACACCGTACTCAACGCCATCTCAGCACAGCAGCCATCCCTCGGTCCCTCCGATGTGGACAAGTAAAAGACCATTTCCTCCTATCCATGACAAAGCGTTGAGATTCACTCTGTGCAGCACTGGTGTTTAGTGGAAAAGTAGATCTAAGATTGCGTACCACATTCTGCAGATACTCCTGTATACGTGCGTCTATTTCTATGGCAGGAATTAGTTCGCCAAATTTTGTCTTGTACCGGGGATCTAACAGTGTGGCAACCCAGTATTCAGGATTACTTCAAATTCATACAATACGAGGGTTATGTAGGTAGTGCAGCAAGAAGGCGCTCATGTGTCTTGTGCATCCAGGAGGACCAAGTCCTTGGTGTGTTGGTGGCAGAGAGGTGAGAATCGTGCATCCTTCCTCTGCCCTCTCACCACAACCTCGCACAACCGAAATGTGAGCAAGCTCTCACTCATCTGCTGAGTCTTCCATGCCCATCGCCAGTTCGTCCTCCATTTCTTCATGGGCTCCTGCACTTTCATCAACACTTTTTGCTGATACTATGCGCCCTTGTTAATCCCTCTCCCTCACCATGAATGCCGCATAGGTGCCGCTGACCATCTGGACCTCGTAGATCTTGTTATCCCTTCCGCATATGACTCCTCCTGTACTTCCTCCCCATCCTCTTGTCCCAATACCTGACTCCGAATAATAATTACAGTGTGCTCCATCATGTAGATGACCAGAATTGTCACGCTGAGAATGACATTGCCAGTGCTAAACATCTTCGTCGACATTTGTGAACTGTGTAGCAGGGTGCATAGGTCCTTGATCTGACACCACTCCAGCAGCGTGATCTGCACCACCTCTGGATCAAGTTATCCCAGGCTATATGTCATAACGTATTGCAGCAGGGTTCGGCGGTGCTGCCACAAACGCTGCAACATGTGCAGATTCAAAATCCTGCGTGTGGGCACATCGCATTTCAGGCGTTTAACCACCAGACCTAAAGACTTCTGTAGCGACGAAAGTTGTTGAGCTGCTGTGTACGCACGATGGAAGTGAGCACATAGCGAGCGTGCACGCTGCACAAGGCCATGTAGGCCGTGATGGTGTTTTAAAAATTGCTGGAGAATTAGGTTCAACACGTGAGCCATAAAAGGCACGTGTGTCACATTGCCCTGACGATGGCCCGCAGCCAGGTTTGCATCATTGCCGCACACGGCTGTTAAGTCACCAACGGAGTCCGCTCCGTCAATTTGTACTCCGGTCACCAGGTGACAACGTGTTCCTTTCATGAATAGTGCTGATGATGGGAGAGGAGTCCATGCCAGCGGCGCAGGTGGACGCAGGTTAGGCTCACCCACTGGGCTGCATTACCTTGACAGATGCAGAATCTCTGGCTGAATGTAGCTGGTGGGTATCTCACAGATGAAATACCATCATTCAGCTACAACCAATGGGAAGACACCACACCCTTTTTTATGCCCATCCTGTCTGCAGACCACTGCCAGACATAGCTATGAACCTCTGGTTAATTTTACCCCCAGTTCAGTTTTATGATTTTGTGTGCTTGTTACCTGACTACGTTTCCTGCTTGCTGTTTATGTACCTTGTTGGCCGATACGCATTTCAACTCTGCTTGTTTTCTGATTAAGTCCTGGCCGTCCCATTCTGTTCCTGTTCCTCAATTAATGTTTTGACCCTGCCTGACTCCTATTCTCTGGAATAGCAGTGTGACTCACATTTCCCATACATTTCAAAGTAAAACTTTGACCGCCTGATGGCATTGAGCTCTGCTGCCAGCATAGTAAGGAGGTGTGTGGTAGTCCTTGTGCGCAGTTGCTTGGAAGGGTGGCCTGACCACACAGGGTTTGTGCCAAGGTGGAGGACCCACACGAGGTTGAAGAGGCAGAAGCAGTGTGTATTAACTTCTACATACAGAACAAGGATTGAAACAACTCGTGGGGACGGCAAGACTTGTACAGCAGACCCTTCTCCATCTCTCACCATAGTTTGCCAGTGCCCAGTCAGCGACATGTAACGTCCCTATCCATGCTTACTGGTCCAAGTATCGGTGGTGAAATGCACCTGTTCACACACAGTTTCTCAAGGAAGCGGTGATGTTGTGTGCGACATGCTGGTGTAGCGCAGGCACACCTTTCTTAGAGAAGTAGTGGCGACTGGGCATCTGGTACTGGGGCACAGTGACAGACATAAGGTCTCTAAAATCCTGTGTGCCCACCATGCGGAAAGGCAGCATTTCCGTAGCCAAGAGCTTACAGAGGGATAAAGTCAACCTCTTAGCTTTGTCATGGGTCGCAGGAAATGGCCTTTTATTTGTCCACATCTGAGGGACAGAGATCTGGCTGCTGTCTGTAGACGGTGTTGAGTAGGGTGTCCCTGGAAAAATGCAGGTTTGTGAGGAAAGTGCAGGCGGAGACATGATGTTGCCTTCATCTTGCCTTCAGATCTGTTCATCTTGTATCATTTTTAAAAAACACAGCAAGCAAGGGTTACTCCAAGCGGAGCCTCCCTTTTTTCCAAAAATTGTGCCCCACACACACCCACCCATTCAGTGGCAGCACTTGTGACCTAGTTGCAAACAGGATGTTTTGATTTGCATCAAGCACATTCCAAATCCACAAGCATTTACTCTCCCCAGGATGACACAGGGGTTGTAAATTCCTTCTGGATCCATGACTTGTTCATTTTGATGAACGTCAGTCTGTCCACATTGTCACTGGACAGACGCGTGCGCTTATCTGTCAGCACACACCCAGCAGCACTGAAGACACGTTCAGAGACAACGCTGGCAGCTGGACACGACAAAATCTTCAAGGCGTAACTGGAGAGCTCTGGACATTTTTCTAGATTTGAAGCCCAAAAGGAGCAAGGCTCCATTTGAAAAGTCATTGCATCGATGTTCATTTGGAGATACTCCTGTATCATCCTCTCCATCCGTTGACTATGTGTCAGACTTGTTGTCTCTGGTGGCCTTGCAAAGGAGGGTCTAAAAAAATTATTAAAAGATTCCATAAAATTGCTGTTACCAGCACCAGATCCGGTCCTACTGGTACGGGTAGACTGTTGAAGATGACGAGGCCGTCCCATGTTTGTCAAGTTACAACTGGAAGAATCACTCCCTCCACCTGCACGGTTGTTTGGTGGAAAAGCCGAGCTAAGATCGAGTAACAGCTTCTGCTGATACTCCTGCATACGTGCGTCCCTTTCTATGGGTGGAATTGTGTCACAAAATTTGGACTTGTACCGGGGATCTAATAGTGTGGCAAGCTAGTAGTCATCATCACTTCTAATTTTGACAATACGAGGGTCATGTTGGAGGTAGTGCAACAAGAAGGCGCTCATGTGTCTTGCGCAGCCATGCGGACCAAGTCCACGCTGTGTTTGTGGCATAGAGGTGCTAACCGTTCTTTCTTCCTCTGACATCTCCACCCAACCTCTTTCAACTGAAATTTGACCAAGCTCCCCCTCATCTGCTGAGTCTTCCATGTCCATGGACAGTTCGTCCTCCATATCTTCAGGTCCTCCTGCACCTTCCTCAACATCTCGCCTGCTACCATGCGCCCTTGTTAATCCCTGTCCCCCATGGTCCCATGCCTGCCGCGTTGGTGATGATGAACGTCTGGACCTTGGTGATGTTGTTGTGTCTTGCGCATATGAATCCTCCTGTAGTTCCTCCCCTTCCTGTTGTCCCACCCCCTGACTCCGAATAGTGTTTAGCGTGTGCTCCAGCATGTAAATGACTGGAATTGTCATGCTGATAATGGCATTGTCAGCGCTAAACATATTCGTCGCCATGTCGAAACTGTGCAGAAGGGTGCATAGGTTCTTGATCTGAGACCACTCCATCAGGGTGATCTGCCCCACCTCTGCATCTCGTTGGCCCAGGCTATACGTCATGACGTATTGCACCAGGGCTCGATGGTGCTGCCGCAGTGGCTGTAAAATGTGGAGAGTCGAATTCCAGCGTGTCGTCACATCGCATTTCAGGTGATGAACAGGCAGGCCGAAAGACTTCTGGAGCGATGCAAGTCGCTCAGCTGCGGCGCTTGAACGGCGGACGTGAGCTGACAGTTTTCGTGCCCTGTTCAGAAGGCCATCTAGGCTGGGATAGTGTGTTAAAAATTGCTGAACAACAAGGTTCAACACGTGAGCCATACAAGGCACATGTGTCACCTTGCCCAGGCGAAGGGCCGCACCCAGGTTTGCAGCATTGTCGCACACGGCCTTACCAGGCTGCAGGTTGAGTGGAGACAACCATTTATTAAACTCAGTCTCCAGAGCTGCCCACAACTCAGCCGCTGTGTGACTTATTTCCAAGACATTTCAAGCTAAAGACCGCCTGATGCCGTTGCGCTCTGCTGCCAGCATAGTAATGAGGGGTGCGTGATTCCTTCTGCGCAGTTAGAACGCTGGAGGCCTGACTAGGCAGGCTTTGGGCGAAGGTGGAGGACCCAGACGAGGTGGAGGAGGCAGAAGCAGTGGCGGAACTTGGACAGACAGAGGATTGACACACAAGTCGTGGGGATGGCAAGACTTGTGCAGCAGACCCTTCATCATCTATCACCATAGTTACCCAGTGCCCAGTCAGCGACATGTAACGTCACTGTCCATGCTTACTGGTCCAAGTATCGGTGGTGAAATGCACCCGTTCACACACCGAGTTTCTCAAGGAAGCGGTGATGTTGTGTGTGACATGCTGGTGTAGCGCGGGCACACCTTTCTTAGAGAAGTAGTGGCGACTAGGCATCTGGTACTGGGGCACAGCGACAGACATAAGGTCTCTAAAATCCTGTGTGTCCACTAGGCGGAAAGGCAGCATTTCGGTAGCCAACAGCTTACAGAGGGATAGAGTCAACCTCTTAGCTTTGTCATGGGTCGCAGGAAGTGGCCTTTTATTTGACCACATCTGAGGGACAGAGATCTGGCTGCTGTGTGTAGACGGTGTTCAGTAGGGTGTCCCTGGAAAAATGCAGATTTGTGAGGAAAGTGCAGGCGGAGACATGATGTTGCCTTCATCCAACGTTGGTGCTATCGATGTTTGAGAGAGCTGTACACAATCACTTGTTTCCCCTTCCAAACCAACTGACGACCTACCAAGCAAACTGCCTGTTGCGGTTACAGTGGTGGAAGTTGTGGGTGGAAAAACAGGTGTGACAGCTGTCCCCACAGTCCTAGAAGATGACGAGCGCGCGGATGCACTGGAAGGGGCAGGCAGTGGATGGTTGGCTCCGCTAGGCCGCATTGCAGCACGGTGAGCTTCCCACCAGGCCATATGATATTTATTCATGTGACGATTCATGGAAGAAGTTGTCAAACTGCTGAGGTTTTGACCTCTAGTAAGATAACCATGCCAAATGTTACAGATCACATAATTAGGGCGATCTTTTTTTATGTCAAAAAAGGACCAGGCTAGGCAAGGCTTAGAGGCCATGCGACCTGTTGATCCACCCCGAATAGTGCTCAGAGGCAGAGTGGTGGCTGAGGATGCAGTTGTAGACGTGCTACCAGTGCTCCGACTGTGTCCAGGAAGGCGCAAGGTTACTTCGACGTCGGTTGCATCCTCCTCCACCGCCTCTGTTGACCTCCTCGAGTGTCTGACTGTGGGTTGACAGTAGGTGGGATCTAGGACTTCATCATCAATTGTTGTGTTTGCACTCCCCTCCCCCTCAGACCGAGCCTCTTCTTGCCCTGACCGAATATTTAAGTTGTCATCCCAATCGGGTATCTGAGTCTCATCTTCATCAGTATGTTCCTCATTGTCTATAACCACAGTTGTTGGAAAGGCAGCATTTTGGTAGCCAACAGTTTGCAGATGATGAAAGTCAACCTCCAAGCCATGTCATGCCCTTCTAAAAGCATGTAAAACACAGCGAGGGGACTCCAACCACAGTCTCCCTCGTTTCCACTAACTGGGCCACACACACCCCACTTGACTGGCATGGGTTGACCCCCCTTTTGAATAAGAAACAGATGCTTTGCATGAAGCACTCTCAAAAATACGCGTGCCTTTCCCGTCCCCTGGCTGACCCAGGGGAAGAAAAGTCCTCTGAGAGCCATGACTTGTTCATCTTGGTTCTTTTAGAAACACAGCGAGGGGACTCCAACCACAGTCTCCCTCGTTGCCACTAACTGGGCCACACACACCCCACTTGACTGGCATCGGTTGAGCCCCCTTTTGAAAAAGAAAAAGATGCTTTGCATGAAGCACTCTCAAAAATACACGTGCCTTTCCCGTCCCCTGGCTGACCCAGGGGAAGAAAAGTCCTCTGAGACCCATGACTTGTTCATCTTGGTTCTTTTAGAAACACAGCGATGGGACTCCAACCACAGTCTCCCTCGTTGCCACTAACTGGGCCACACACACCCCACTTGACTGGCATCGGTTGAGCCCCCTTTTGAAAAAGAAAAAGATGCTTTGCATGAAGCACTCTCAAAAATACACGTGCCTTTCCCGTCCCCTGGCTGACCCAGGGGAAGAAAAGTCCTCTGAGAGCCATGACTTGTTCATCTTGGTTCTTTTAGAAACACAGCGAGGGGACTCCAACCACAGTCTCCCTCGTTGCCACTAACTGGGCCACACACACCCCACTTGACTGGCATCGGTTGAGCCCCCTTTTGAAAAAGAAAAAGATGCTTTGCATGAAGCACTCTCAAAAATACACGTGCCTTTCCCGTCCCCTGGCTGACCCAGGGGAAGAAAAGTCCTCTGAGAGCCATGTCCACATTGTCAGTGGACAGACACGTGTGCTTATCTGCCAGCAGACCCCCAGCAGCACTGAAGACAGGTTCCGAGAGAACGCTGGCTGCAGGACACGACAAGATCCCCAAGACGTACGTGGCGAGCTCAGGCAATTTATCAAGATTGGAAGCCTAAAATGAGCAGGGCTCAAGTTGCACAATAATGGAATCGATGTTTCCTTGCATATACTCATATATCTGTGTGTCCTCCTCTTTTTCCTTGTCCAGCTCTTTTGTTTTCACATGAGTATATGTCCTTGTCACTTTCCCATGTGTTTGTGTTGTGTTGTGAGTTGTTTGTCACCTTTTGGACACCTTTGAGGGTGTTTTCTAGGTGTTTTTATGTGTTTGTGATTGCCTGCCATTGTTTCCTATGCAGTTCGAGTTCGATTCGTCGAACGTTCGACGAGCCGAACTCGAACGGGAGCTCCGTTCGGTGAACCGACCTCGAGCCGAACCGGGACCGGTTCGCTCATCTCTAGTCATTACCTCCAGGGCTTCTTGCTCTTCTCCCCTCTGTACCAGTCTGTGTACTGTATTTTATACCTGTATTCTGTATGTAACCCTTTGTTATGTATGTAGCACCATGGAATCAATGGTGCTCTATAAATAAATAAATATTCTTAACGGGGCAGGGCAGATCAAAGTATTGTAGTGCGCCTGCGCAGGACCGGCAAGTGTGTATGACGTAGCCGCGTCATGCACACAGGCTTCAGAAAGAGGACAAAGATGGCCAAAAGGGGAGGCGCCCGCACCGGATAATGGAGACACCCATTAGGCCCACCGCGCGACCATTAGGTAAGTATTATAAAGTGTTTTTTATGTTATACCCCCGGCCCGGGCTCTTATGTACAGCATGTTAGAATACTGCATATAAGAGCCCGGTGGTGGTGGCCGCAGCTTATAGGCCAAAAAAGTGGTGCAGGTTCCCTTTAAGGACACCAAGACATAGGCGACATTGAACCCTGTAGATGCAGTGGTCGGCAAAGGAAACTTAGTGCAGCAGATGAAATCATGCTTCTTCCCTTTGAAAATCGGAAGATGTCCAGCAGTGCCATCAACTCAGAACTGGCAGCAAATAGTGGGATACAGCTACATCCATCTACTGTGCGATGTCTGGCAAGAATTGAGGCCAAGGAGTCATTCTTTCACAGGAAAAATGAGTCCAAGATCCTGTTTTCATGCAGAATTAAGTAACTGGAGTCTAGGAAAAAATTGCCCCAGGTAATCTGGACTTAGTCATTATGTCAAATATTTGGCACCAATAGTAAAGCAAAGGGCTGGAGAATAATATAATGAATGTCTGCAGACAACAGTGAAACATGGTGGAGGCCAATTTTAAGTTTGGGGCTGTATTTTTACCAAATGAAGTTGGAGATTTGGTGAGGTCTAATGATGTCCTCACTACTGAGAAACACAAGAGGACACTTACGAAACATTAGTGTGCACTACCATGCTGGGGTGCTCGGTACTCGTAACAAGCAGTTAGATGCTCGGACGGGCGCGACTCGTATATAGAGCATAATGGAAGTCAATGGGGAACTCAAGCATTTATCTAGAAGATCTGGAAAGATTCTTGAGTTCTCCATTGACTTCCATTATACTCGGAACACGAGTCGCGCCCATCCGACTGCTCGTTTCGAACACCCAATCATGGTAGTGCCCGCTCATCCCGGCCCATCACGCAATACGTATTCTGCAACAGGGCAAAGACTCTAAACATACAGCCAATGTCATTAAGAACTATCTTAAGCATAAAGAAGAACAAGGAGTCCTGGAGGTGATGATCCGGCCCCAGAGTCCAATCCTCAACATCATCAAGTCTGTAATAGATTACATGAAGAGAAGGATTTATCCAAGGTGCAGGGTGTGATAGAGAATGTGATAACAAATCATATAGGGAGGGAAAACAATTGCTCAACTGTTTCTTAAAATGAACACTAAACCTACAGGACAGACTCGGATGGGCGGATTCACCGCAGAATACAGCCTGAAGTTATATGTAATGGGGAGGAAGAACTTACCCTGCAACATTTCTCCCATACTGCCGATAGCAAAGTACAAGTGTGTGCAAGACACAAATTACCTGTACATACCGACCGCAGAACAGACACCCCGAATAAACCCCACAAAACAGCATGGATCTTATTACAGAACTAGCTGTAGTACTTGGGCGTTGCCCGGGATAGTAACTGTCTCTCTCCCAGTCTTTGTCGGTGTGTCGCTGTCTGTCTGTCTCTGTCTGTGTATGTCTCTGTCTCTATGTGTGTGTCTGTCTGTCTGTCTCTCTGTGTCTGACTCTTTGCCCGGCCTGTCTCTTTGCCCGGCCTGTCTCTGACTCTTTCCATGTCTGTCTCTATCTCTTTCCCCATCTGTCTTTGTCTCTCTCTGTCTGTCTCCTCACTGACGTCATATTACCTCACACATAAGCTTCTTATACTAACAGTTTATTTTGTTCCTATAGCAACCACTGACAGTTGCTATTAATAGCCTGTAGCTCCCACCTCCATTCAGTTTAATGGATGCAGGATTTTGGAATGTAACTGTAAAGCGCAGAGTTAAATTTTTCTGTCAAAAATTCTATGATGTTCCCTGAGTCACATGCGAAGTCTGTGCAAAATTTCGTGATTGTGAATGCGACGGTGCAGATTCCATTAGCGAACATACATACATACATACATACACTGAGCTTTATATATTAGATGGAGCCCTATAGTACACGCCAATGAAGTGGTGTCCAGGTAAATGGAAGAAGCGGAGAGCATTTCGGAGCAACCTTAGGCCTTGTGCGCACGGTGCAGTTTGTGGCCCAAATCTGCATGTCTCTATTCATGCCAGCAAAGTCAGTGAGAATTCTGAAGTCCTGTGCACACGTTGCGTCCCTGTTACTTGCAGATTTGGTGCAGAAAATAATCCGCAGCATGTCAATTGTTGGTGTGTTTTTTCCTGCGTTTTGAAGCCCTTAGGGTGCGTGCCCAGTCCCACAATCAGTGTTTGCAGCGTTTGGAAGCAGCCTGCTTCAGCTGCGTCCAAAACGCTGCGTTGAACAGTACAAGCACAGTGGATGGGATTTCTAGAAATCTCCTGCCCACTGTGCTTTTTGTTTCCACAGCAAACACTGACCTGCGGTGCGGCTTTCCAGACCGCAGCATGTCAATTGTTTGCTGCGGATTCACATGCGTCCTCCTTAGGGAGAACACAAGCAGGAGACCGCAGCGTACTGAACCCTGATCATGGGTACAAGCAGCTGCAGTCTCCTGCTACGTCCCGATCGTGGGCACATATCCTTAGGCTATGTGCGCACAGTGCGTTTTTCGTGGCGTTTTTGGGCTCAAAACTGCATGACTTTGCTTCCCCTGCAAAGTCTATGAGTTTTCATTTTCGCTGTCAGAACAAAACGTTTTTTTTAAGCTGCGTTTTTGAGCTAAAAAAAAAAATTAAAAAAAATGGCATGTCAATTCTTTCCTGCGTTGTTCTGCGTTTTCCCCCCATGCAATGCATTGGAAAAATGCAGAAAAACGCAGAGATCAAAAACGCGGTAAAAACGCAGGCATTTTAGAGGTGCATTTTTTGTGCGTTTTTAGCAGCCAAAAACGCAGCGTGCACACAGTCTTAGGGTATGTGCACACTAGGCATTTTTCGCTGCGTTTTTGAGGTGAGTTTTTGTTCAGAAAACTGCATGACTGCTTCACCAGCAAAGTCTATGAGTTTTCATTTTTGCTGTCCGCACACAGCCTCTTTTTTTAGCTGCGTTTTTGTGGTGCCAACAAAAACGCAGTATGTCAATTATTTTTGCGTTTTCCACCCATTGAGTTCAAGATGTTCAAAAACACAATGAAAAACGCAAATTGCAAATATAGCTGCGTTTTAGTGCGTTTCTATGACTAAGAACTATAAACGCAAGAGGTGGGTAGTACAGTGACGTGTACAGGAAGAGGATTCCTTCTGTTGGTAAACACAGAAGCGTGAATCCTATGAATCTTCCCGGTAGCGCCACCCCTGGCTTCTACCTCCCGTCTGGCGCCATGTCCGCTCCCGTGCGGCGCCATGTCTGGACGGGAGGTGGAAGCAGCTGCAAAATCAAAAATGAACAGTAGAAGAAAAAAAAAAAAAAAAAAAAAAAAGTCATACTCACCTTGTCTGCAGACTGCCGATGCCATGTCAGCTTCCAGCTCCTCTCCAGTTACCATGACCCCTGCTCCGGCTGTGTGCAGACTCCCGGGACACGTCCGATAGCTGCAGGACCTGCCGCTGATCAGCTGATGCGGTCACCTGACGGAATCAGCTGACAGTATAAGTCCAGCGGTGAGGCTGGCTTTTTACCGCCCGGCCGGCTCTGCTGATGCGGTCAGGTGACTTAATCAGCTGATTACCGCCGGCTCCTGCAGCGATCGGACAGGAGTCTGCACAGAAGTGAGTAGTTTGTTGGGTTTTTTTGCACTGATGCATCAGCTGATTGTATAAATGGTGTTTATACAATCAGCTGCTGTGTCATGTGATTCAGGCCCTTGAACCTGACACATCATCTGATCGCTTTGCCTTCCAGCAAACCGATCAGATGATAATGGACCTGGATTGGACGGCGTGGGACCCTTGACCCAGGATTACTGAGGAGGGGGGTTCTTTATTTCAATAAAGATGGAGTCACTAATTGTGTTGTGTTTTATTTCTACTAAAAATATTTTTCTGTGTGTTGTGTTTTTTGTTTTTTTTTTATCTGTACTAGAAATTCATGGTGGCCATGTCTAATATTGGCAGGACACCATGAATTTCGGGCTTAGGGCCATTTGATAATATACGGCTAGTCCTAACCCCATCATTAACCAGCGAGCCACCCGTCACCAGGGCAGCTGGAAGAGTTGGATACAGCACCAGAAGATGGCACTTATATGAAAGCACCATTTTCTGAGGCGGCAGCGCACCAATTCCCGGTAAAAATGCATGCGTTTTTGATGCGTTTTGCATGGCCAGAAACGCAGCATTTTTGATGGCACAAAAAACGCCTAGTACGCGCATACTCTTACACCCAATGATTTAATTAAAAAAAAAAGCATCGGAACAAAAAAACGCATGCGTTTTTTGGGTGCTTTTTTTACGCCAGAAAGCACAGACTTAATGCATAAAATTTCTACGCCAAATCTACAGTGTGCATACATAGCCCTATAAGGCTATGTGCACACTGAAGCGTTTTTCGCGGCGTTTTTAGGGTGTGTTTTTTGGGTTCAAAACTACATGACTTTGCTTCCCTAGCAAAGTCCATGACTTTTCATTTTTGCTGTCCGCACACAACTTTTGTTTTTTTAGCTGTGTGATTTTGAGCTTAAAAAAAAAAAAAAAAAATAATGGACATGTCAATTCTTTCCTGCGTTTTTCAACCATGCAATGCATTGGAAAATCACAGCAAAACGCAGCCAAAACCACACTGAAACGCGGTAAAAACCGCATGCGTTTTTTGCAGCTAAAAATGCAAAAAAAAAATGCAGAAAAAAAAAAAAAAAGAAGGGAATTTTGTTACCGTAAATTCCTTTTCTTCTAGCTCTTATTGGGAGACCCAGACGATTGGGGTATAGCTACTGCCCTCTGGAGGCCACACAAAGCACTACATTAAAAGTGCAAGGCCCCTCCCCCTCTGGCTATACCCCCCCGTGGTATCACGGGTTCTCCAGTTTTAGTGCCAAAGCAAGAAGGAGGAAGCCAATAACTGGTTTAAACAAATTAACTCCGAATAACATCGGAGAACTGAAAAACCGTTCAACATGAACAACATGTGTACCCGCAAACAACAAAAAAACATCCCGAAGGACAACAGGGCGGGTGCTGGGTCTCCCAATAAGAGCTAGAAGAAAAGGAATTTACGGTAAGTAACAAAATTCCCTTCTTCTTCAGCGCTCTATTGGGAGACCCAGACGATTGGGACGTCCAAAAGCTGTCCCTGGGTGGGTAAATAAATACCTCATGTTAGAGCTGCAAAACAGCCCTCCCCTACGGGGGTGTCACTGCCGCCTGCAGGACTCTTCTACCTAAGCTGGCATCCGCCGAAGCATAGGTATGCACCTGATAATGCTTGGTGAAAGTGTGCAGACTGGACCAGGTAGCTGCCTGGCACACCTGTTGAGCCGAAGCCTGGTGACGTAATGCCCAGGACGCACCCACGGCTCTGGTGGAGTGGGCTTTTAGCCCTGAAGGAACCGGAAGCCCCGCAGAACGGTAGGCCTCTAGAATTGGTTCTTTGATCCATCGAGCCAGGGTGGCTTTAGAAGCCTGCAACCCCTTGCGCGGACCAGCGACAAGGACGAAAAGTGCATCGGCACGGCGTATGGGCGCCGTGCGGGAAATGTAGATTCTGAGTGCTCTCACCAGATCTAGTAAACGTAAGTCCTTTTCATACCGGTGAACCGGATGAGGGTAAAAAGAAGGCAAGGAAATATCCTGATTAAGATGAAAAGAGGATACGACCTTAGGAAGAAACTCCGGAATGGGGCGCAGCACAACCTTGTCCTGGTGGAACACCAGGAAGGGAGCCTTGGATGACAGAGCTGCCAGCTCAGACACTCGCCGAAGCGATGTGATCGCAACAAGAAACGCCACTTTCTGCGACAGCCGAGAAAAGGAAACTTCCTTCAGAGGCTCGAAGGGCGGCTTCTGGAGAGCAACTAGTACCCTGTTCAGATCCCATGGATCTAACGGTCGCTTGTACGGGGGCACAATATGACAGACCCCCTGCAGGAACGTGCGCACCTTAGGAAGACGTGCTAGACGCTTCTGAAAAAACACGGATAGTGCCGAAACTTGCCCTTTAAGGGAGCTGAGCGACAAGCCCTTTTCTAACCCCGATTGCAGGAAGGAAAGAAACTTGGGCAATGCAAATGGCCAGGGAGACACTCCCTGAGCAGAGCACCAGGACAAGAAAATCTTCCACGTTCTGTGGTAGATCTTAGCCGAATTCGACTTTCTAGCTTGTCTCATTGTGGCAACGACTCCCTGAGATAATCCAGCAGATGCTAGGATCCAGGACTCAATGGCCACACAGTCAGGTTCAGGGCCGCAGAATTCTGATGGAAAAACGGCCCTTGGGACAGTAAGTCTGGTCGGTCTGGCAGTGACCACGGTCGACCTATCGTGAGATGCCACAGATCCGGATACCACGACCTCCTCGGCCAGTCTGGAGCGACGAGTATGACGCGGCTGCACTCGGATCTGATCTTGCGTAGCACTCTGGGCAAGAGCGCCAGAGGCGGAAACACGTATGGGAGCTGAAACTGCGACCAATCTTGAACCAAGGCGTCTGCCGCCAGAGCTCTTTGATCGCGCGACCTCGCCATGAATGCCGGGACCTTGTTGTTGTGCCGGGATGCCATTAGGTCGACGTCCGGCACTCCCCAGCGGCGACAGATTTCCTGAAACACGTCCGGGTGAAGGGACCATTCCCCTGCGTCCATGCCCTGGCGACTGAGGAAGTCTGCTTCCCAGTTTTCTACGCCTGGGATGTGAACCGCGGATATGGTGGATGCTCTGTCCTCCACCCACATTAGAATGCGCCGGACTTCTTGGAAGGCTTGCCGACTGCGCGTCCCTCCTTGGTGGTTGATGTATGCCACCGCTGTGGAGTTGTCCGATTGGATTCGGATCTGCTTTCCTTCCAGCCACTGTTGGAAGGCCAGTAGAGCAAGATACACTGCTCTGATCTCCAGAACATTGATCTGAAGGGTGGACTCCTGCGGAGTCCACGTCCCCTGAGCCCTGTGGTGGAGAAATACTGCTCCCCACCCTGACAGACTCGCATCTGTCGTGACTACTGCCCAGGATGGGGGCAGGAAGGATCTCCCCTGAGACAATGAGGTGGGAAGGAGCCACCATTGTAGGGAGTCCTTGGCCGTCTGGGAAAGCGAGACTTTCCTGTCCAGGGACGTTGACTTCCCGTCCCATTGGCGGAGAATGTCCCATTGAAGTGGGCGCAGATGAAACTGCGCAAAGGGAACTGCTTCCATGGCTGCCACCATCTTCCCTAGGAAATGCATGAGGCGCCGCAAGGGATGCAACTGGCCCTGCAGAAGAGATTGCACCCCTGTCTGTAGTGACCGCTGCTTGTCCAGCGGAAGCTTCACTATCGCTGCTAGAGTATGAAACTCCATGCCAAGATACGTTAGTGACTGAGTCGGTGATAGGATCGACTTTGGAAAGTTGATGATCCATCCGAAAGACTGTAGAGTCTCCAGCGTAGCATTCAGGCTGTGCTGACATGCCTCCTGAGAGGGAGCTTTGACCAATAAGTCGTCTAGGTAAGGGATCACCGAGTGTCCCTGAGAGTGCAAGACTGCTACCACCGCCGCCATGACCTTGGTGAAGACCCGTGGGGCTGTCGCCAGACCAAATGGAAGAGCTACGAACTGAAAATGGTCGTCTCCTATCACAAAACGTAGAAAACGTTGATGTTCTGTAGCAATTGGCACGTGGAGATAAGCATCTTTGATGTCTATTGAGGCAAGGAAGTCTCCTCTGGACATTGAGGCAATGACAGAGCGGAGGGTTTCCATCCGGAACCTCCTGGCGTGCACATGTTTGTTGAGCCGTTTTAGGTCCAGAACAGGACGGAACGAGCCGTCCTTTTTTGGAACCACAAAGAGATTGGAGTAAAACCCTTGCCCTTGTTCCTGAGGAGGGACTGGGATAACCACTCCTTCCGCTTTTAGGGAATCCACCGCCTGCAGCAGAGCATCTGCTCGGTCTGGACGTGGGGAGGTTCTGAAGAACCGAGCTGGAGGACGAGAATTGAACTCGATTCTGTACCCGCGAGACAAAATGTCCGTCACCCACCGGTCTTTGACCTGTGACATCCAAATGCCGGAAAAGCGGGAGAGCCTGCCCCCGACCGGCGATGCGGAGGGGGGGGGCTGGAAGTCATGAGGTAGCCGCTTTGGAAGCGGTACCTCCATTTGCTTTCTTGGGGCGTGTGTGAGTCCGCCACGAATCTGAGTTTCTTTGCGTCCTCTGAGTCCCTTTGGACGAGGTAAATGGTGTCTTGCCCGAACCTCGAAAGGACTGAAACCTCTGCTGCCACTTTTTCTGCTGAGGTTTGGATGTTCTGGGTTGTGGTAAAGAGGAGTCTTTACCCTTGGACTGCTTAATGATGTCAGCCAATGGCTCGCCAAACAGTCTATCTCTAGACAAAGGCAAACTGGTTAAACATTTTTTGGAACCAGCATCTGCTTTCCAGTCCTTTAACCACAAGGCTCTGCGCAAAACTACCGAATTGGCGGACGCCATTGAGGTGCGACTGGTAGATTCTAGGACCGCATTGATAGCGTAAGACGCAAACGCCGACATCTGCGTGGTAAGGTGCGCCACTTGCGGCACTGCTGGATGCATGATAGCATCCACTGTTGCTAAGCCAGCTGAAATAGCCTGGAGTGCCCATACGGCTGCGAATGCCGGAGCAAACGACGCGCCGATAGCTTCATAGACAGATTTTAACCAAAGGTCCATCTGTCTGTCATTGGCATCTTTAAGTGAAGCGCCATCCTCCACTGCAACTATGGATCTAGCTGCAAGTTTGGAAATCGGGGGGTCTACCTTTGGACACTGTGTCCAGCGCTTGACCACCTCAGGGGGGAAAGGGAAACGCGTATCTTTAGATCGTTTAGAGAAACGCCTTTCTGGGTGAGCGTCGTGCTTCTGGATTGATTCTCTGAAGTCAGAGTGATCTAACAAAGCACTCAATTTACGCTTGGGATAAAGGAAACGAAACTTCTCCTGCTCCGCAGCCGCCTCTTCTGCTGAAGGGGCTGGGGGAGAAATATCCAACAGCCTATTGATGGCTGAGATAAGGTCGTTTACCATGGCATCCCCATCAGGGGTATCCAGGTTGAGAGGGGTTCCAGGAGTGGATTCCTGATCACTCTCATCAGACACATCACAGGGAGACTGATTGCGCTGAGACCCTGAGCAGTGTGAAGATGTCGAGGGTCTTTCCCAGCGAGCTCGCTTAGGGTGGCTGGGGCCATCATCTGAGTCATAATCCTCGGCCTGTGAAGCCGGGGACCCCCCTGTGGGCTGGATACATTCCAAGTAAGGGGGACCTGAGGACAGAGGCCTCGCCGTGCCCAGAGACTGAGCCCCATGCATAGATTGCAAGGTTTCAAGGATTTTTGCCATAGATACAGACATATTATCTGCAAAAACTGCAAAGTCCGTCCCTGTCACCGGGGCAGAACTTACAAGCGTCTCAGCCTGGGTCGCTACCTCTCCTGACTCCGGCTGGCGAAGCAGCACCGGGTCGGAGCATTGCACACAATGGGGGCCATCGGAGCCTGCTGGTAGATTAGCCCCACATGCAGCACACGCAGTATACACAGCCCTTTTTGCCTTGGCCGCCTTGCGTTTTGAGGATGACATGTTGCTGCTTCCACAGAGCGATCTGGGATATGCAGCCAGAAGCGACCTCACAGTGCAAGCAATACAATATCTATATATCTGTACACAGTACACCGATACACCGTGAGGCACTAGAGGGACCAGCACAGAAAAATCGCTTACCGCCCGCTTAAAAGCGGGTGTGTGGTCGCCAGATAGCCCCTAGTCCAGGTCTCCCAGAGCCTTGCGTCCTTCCTCCAGCCAGGCATGCATGTAATGGCTGCCGGCGTCTCGAGAGAGGAAGGGGGGCGGGCCCTGGGCGTTCCTGGCCAAGAGCGGGAAGCCTGCTTCCCTCTGTGCCAAGTGAGAGGGCTGGAGCATGTAAATCAGGCTCCAGCCCTCGTCGCTGCTAGCGAACAGCGTCTCTCCCCTACCCTGAATGACAGGGTGGGGGCGGGAACGAAACGGAGCTGCCGGCGTCCTAGGCCCAAAAAGCCGGGGACTAAATTTATAACCGCCGCCGCCGTAAAAGCGCGGACGGCGGATCCCCGGCGCACCACAAGTCACAGCAGCGCCGCCCGGTCCAGAGGGGGTCGGCGCTGCGTTCCCATACACAAAAAAGTCCCCCAGTAATCTGTAGGGACACCAACTCCACGTTGCGGTCCCCGGCGCACTACAACACCCAGCCAGCCCGGAGTGTGTCTGTGCCTGCCGGGGACACAGAGTACCTGTATGATGCAGGGCCTGTCCCTGATCGTACTCCTGCTCCGTCTCCATCAGGTTCTAATGGGTCTGTGGATGGAGCCCGGCGTCAGAGCTGAGAGGCCGGCAGGATCCCACTTCCACAGAGCCCTCAAGGGGATGTGGAAGGAAAACAGCATGTCAGGCTCCAGCCCTGTACCAGCAATAGGTACCTCAACCTTACAACACCATCCAGGGGTGAGAAGGGAGCATGCTGGGGACACTATATGTGTCCTCTTTTCTTCCATCCGAAACAGTCAGCAGCTACTGCTGACTAAAATCTGTGGAGCTATGCATGGAATGTCTGACCTCCTTCGCACACAAAGCTAAAACTGGAGAACCCGTGATACCACGGGGGGGTATAGCCAGAGGGGGAGGGGCCTTGCACTTTTAATGTAGTGCTTTGTGTGGCCTCCAGAGGGCAGTAGCTATACCCCAATCGTCTGGGTCTCCCAATAGAGCGCTGAAGAAAAAACCGCTGTGTGCGCACATAGCCTAGAGCAGAACTCTCCTACAGATACCTCCCTCCAGAAAGCTTTCCGTGCTTGGACAACTGAGGGTGGAGCACCCATGAGGCAATGTTGTTTGCACGGAATTTACGGTAGTAGGACCAGTGGACTGTTCTGGAAAGAAAAAAAGAAGATCTAAAGAGTAAATGTAAAGAGTTTCTGGAAGGCTTAGCAACATCCACCGGGGGTGGGGGGGGGGGATTCACATGGCCCTCCCATCTTTTGGCATTTTTTGACCCGATATATTTTTTTTTATGCAGCATATCAATTCTTTCAACATTTTTACTACAATATTTTCAGATTGAGATAAAACTGGGAGTAGCACAAATACCACCAGTAAATTCCACTGCAGTTTTCTGGACAAGTCCTAGAATGCCAAACAGCCAGAAATTCCAGGACCGTTCATAAAAATGGCACTTTTTTACCCTGTCTGTAATTAAAATAAATAAATAAATAAAATGGCAATTAAAAAATTCTCACGGTTCTCAAGAATAGAGTGTTTTCTCTACTGCTCCTTGTGTAGGTTACGGTCCGGTCTCCTAGGCAAGAATTGCCATGCTTACAATCTCTCCTAGAGCTTGTAAGCGCTGCTCTGAGGCTGGCCGGATCCCTACATCCTCATGGCCCCTGTTCTCTGCTCGCAGCATTCGAGAACTCACAGTGGAGCCAGCCGGCACGATGAGGATACCGGGACAAACTGTCAATTAAGCAGGAAGCCGGGATGCAGAGAACCAATACACTCCTACAGAAGAACTTAAGAAAACCCTTTTAAATAAAATATGGATTATTTAATTAAAAAATAAAAAAATACTGCACTTCAAGAGTCATAAAATCAGGACAAAGCATGAAGAAAAAAAAATTGGGTGCAAGCTTCATTGCATCGTTACTATGATAGGTCATTCCACGATGGACTCTACCCCTCCTGCTAAGCCCCCAACTTTCCAAAGAAACTGCAAAAAATCTGAGAAGATAAGAAAAAGTGAAGTAATTTTCCAGAATTTTTGACTTTCGGGTAGGGCCGTTCATAAATTCCCTTAAATATTTAGGCACCAGGTGAAGTCACACACCATGCTCTGGGTTACCCAAAGTTGCAAGACTCTGACCCTGACAAAGTTTGGCGCCAACTCTTCTTCCATCAGGGCATAAATCGGATACACAGAAATTTTCTGTCTAGATTTTTCAGATGGAAATCCTGTGTATGCAGCCAAAAGCCATAATATAAATATAGTGCTGAGGATTTTACATCAAGAGGAAGAAAGTAAAACAGTTCCACCAAACCTCCCTGTAGGCTGGTCATTGTAGAGCGCAGGTGCCCGTCGGGCCTGTGTGTGGGAACCTGCTATTAATATCTGAACCTTAGGAGCCCAGGTCTCATGAGGCTTAAGTGACACCAGATATAAGCGGCTGGCAGCGTGGGCAGAGATTTACGTCCAAGTCGTTTGTAATTAGACATTAATCTTTCATTCAATGCCCTAACACTACTGTAAGCGATCTACGGGTCAGGGCACCCATCCACAGAAGATTCATGTTGGCCAAAAATGATGGGAACGGACAACTACTCAAGGAACACGACCACCAGCTACCACTATACTGTGTATGGGGCACATGTTGGGAGAAAGGACATGATAAAGTCAACATGTCTGATCCGTGGTTCACATTGTAGACAGTAAGTATCCGGGGGGACCGGTCCGGCCACCACATATTCCACTCCTCTTTACGAAACACAAACATCTCAGCATATGTATGGGGGGTGCGAAGAAGTAGCCATCCAATCAGCCGCCATTTTATTTCCGGTCACCAGATTTGTCCCTTATAACCTGCAGCCACCACCAGTGAGGTCTTATATAACATTCTAGATTACTGTATATAAGAGCACAGGCTGCTTTGTATACGTAAAAAACACTTATTACACTCACCTGCGGGTGGTCCAGTCCGATGGGTGACGCTGTTCTCTGGTCCGGTGCCTCCTCTCTGCGGCGATCGCCATCCTCCTCCTTCTGAGGCCCATGTGGATGACACATCTTACATCATCCACACTGGCCAGCATTGCTCAGGGCAGATCAAAGTACTTTAGTGGACATGTGCAGGCGGTCTTTAACCTTTCGTCGCGCATGCGCATTACAGTACTTTCATCTGCTCTAAGCAAGGCAGATCACAATGCGGCTGTGCAGGAGCGCAATGCCGGCCTGTGTGGATGATGTAGGACAGGGGTCAGGAACCTTTTTGGCTGAGAGCCATGAACGCCACATATTTTAAAATGTAATTCTGTGACAGAAATATTCACCAGGGGGAGCGGTGGCGGTGGATCAGAAGATCCCAGGCGGCATACAGGTGATGCTTCAGGTACGGAGGAGGGGGGAGTTGCGGCTCAAGAGGGTCAGTGTGAGGAGGGTCGGCAATACTGCTCCGGCTTGTAGGGCTTCACGGCGGCGGGCACCATTGATCTAAAGGTGGGCTGCTTTGAATCGCCTGCAGTTGACAAGATCAACTTCAAGAAAATGGCCGTGGCGTGTCCGCAGATTGACGCGATAGACTTGAAGAAAATGGCTGTGGAGTCCTATGTGCGCAAGCACAGCTTCAATTTTCTTGAGGTCGATCTTGTCAACTGTGGGAGATTGAAAGCAGCCCGCAGTCCACCAGCTCGCCGCCATGACACCCCAAGAGCCTGCAGTATTAGCGACCCTGTGCCACCATGTTGAGCCATATGCGATTTGGGGGGGGAGGGTTGGAGAGTGCGTCTTACAAACCGGTAAATGCAATATTTTTTTTATTAAAGATTTGTCTGCAAGTCAGATCATCAGGAGTCATATCTGGCTCGCGAGCCATAGGTTCCCAACCCCTGACGTAGGACAAGTCATCCATATGGGGCTGGGTAGAAGGAGGACGGAGATTGCCAAAGAGAGGTGGTGCCGGACCGGAGAGCAGCGACACCCATCGGACCAGACCACCCCCTAGATGAGTTTTCTAAATGTGTTTTTTACATTATACAGTGCAGTCTGGGCTAGAATGCTGTATATAAGAGCTCACTGGTGCTGGCCGCAGCTTATAGTCCCCAAATCTGGTGACAGGTTCCCTTTAAATATATGGGGGGCTCCAGCTCAATCGTCAGGATAAGTGATTTTAAGCAGGTGTAAGTGTTACATCCAGTACACTGCCCAGTGTAAACAGGAGATGTGCTGCCGATAAGAGTACGTGCCCACGATCAGCGTTTGCCGCATTTTGGATGCAGAGTGTTTTCGCTGTGTCCAAAATGCTGCGTTGAGCAGTACAAGCACAGAGGAAGGAATTTATAGAAATCCCGTGCCCACTGTGCTTGTTTCTTCCGCAGCAAACACTAACCTGCGGAGCGTCTTTCCAGACTGTAGCATGTCAATTGTTTGCTGCGGATTCGCATGTGTCCTCCGTAGGGAGAACACAAGTGAGAGACCGCAGCACCCCAAACCCTGACTGTGGGTACAAGCAGCTGCAGTCTCCTGCATTCTCCTGTGGGGGAGACTCCCAAACCTGCAGGTTAGCACGCAGTGAGTCCTGATCATGGACACATACCCTAACATGATATTCTATGCACACAGAACAATCGTATTAACGATCATTCTGTGCACATAGATTTCTGTCTATCCGGTCCAAAAAAGGCCGGTACCAAAACTTCGGACCATCTTGGTGGTGATTTATCAGCTGACTGGCGGGTGTAAATGCCTAAAAGTCACATATGCGGAGTGCATGCATCTCAGGCTTAACCAACGTCCTACACATTACAGGGAATCTGTCAGCAGGTTTTGTTATGTAATCTCAGAGCAGTATGATTTAGGGGCTGAGATCCTGATTCCAGTGATTTGTTACTTACTGGGCTCTGCTTGTTGTCATTTTGATACAATCACAGTTTTTTCTGTTGAAGATTTTGCAGTGCTCTGAATGCCAAGCTCTGTAAAACACTGCTCACAACAATGATTTAAAACTTCCTGTGTACACTGTGCATAGGCAAAAAACTGCTATTTAGTGGCTATACAGAGCGAGAGGTCATAAGACAGGTAATCCTGTAGTGATAGTCTCCTGCTGATAAAACACTGATTTTTAAATAGCACAAAGCTCAGTAAGTGACATCTTTGAAACCTGGCTCTCAGCTCTCACATCATGCTGCTCTCAGATTACATAGCAAAAAAACCAGCAAAAAGATTCCCTCTAATGCACTAGAATAAAACAGAGCTGCAAAAGGGACAGAAAATGACATCATTGGAAAGTAGAATAACAATTACCGAGAAGTGCGATAAAAAAATAAAATAAAGAAGTTTATATGTCAGCAGGAGACACGTCCACTTCAAAAGTAAAACTGCAGGATGTGGTCACTTGAGAAGACAGAACTCTTGTACTTCCTCCATTTTTGGTCAAACACAAAATTCTTTAATCAATCGGTATTAAATATTATTTTTTTCTCCATTATGGACACAGTACATGCGAAACACAAAGGAGTTATTATATATATATATATATATATATATATATATATATAGTGTAAAAACACGAGGGCCGAAAACCTTCAGTATAAAGAGGTATCGTAGAGAAACTAGTGCTTTAAAGAAAAATTGCAATAACTGGATTCTCAAAAGTAAAAACAGACTACATACACAAGAATATTCAATGTTTCATCCTGCAATTAACACCTCCAGCCCTCATTACAGAGGACGAGTGACGAGCAGCTGCCGCACACCTCCTGCACCGCTCATCTCAGGAAAACAGATCCATCCTGACAAATCCATCCCTCCCCTGCAGCTTTACATCTTTCACCTGAGGGGTCTGATGTCTCCCCCGATGCGCCACTTTTTCTGATGAGATACAATGGGAAGGGGGAGGCCATAATCTATTATAGGCAAACACTCACTAAATCGGATAAATCAATTCTTCAACGTCTCAGAAATTTGTAACCAAAAATGCAACATGAAGAAGGTCAGGAGAACCTGGCTGTAAATTACTAGATGCAATGCGGCATCGCAACCGGGAGACCCATCCACGTTATAAGAGGCCATTGTAACCTCTTCACTCTTTGCACTCCCAAGATGAGGATTTTAGAGGGGCTCCTGTAAATATCTGTGAAGCTCGGTCCAAGCACGGACCACTATGCAGACTATCCGCGGGGTCTCCTGACCTGAACTTAAAAGCCTCAGATAAGCCTTTGATGCTTTGCGGTTTGGTTCGCCCCCCCCCTCCCCTTGTGCGGCGTCGCGTAGCCTTCCCCTTGTGTGGCGTCGCGTAGCGCCCCCCCTCCCCTTGTGCGGCGTCGCGTAGCCCCCTCCTCCTCCTCTTGTGCGGCGTCGCGTAGCCCCCCCCCCCTTGTGCAACGTCACGTAATCCCCCCTCCCCTTGTGCAACGTCACGTAATCCCCCCCTCCCCTTGTGCAACGTCACGTAATCCCCCTCCCCTTGTGCAACGTCACGTAATCCCCCCTCCCCTTGTGCAACGTCACGTAATCCCCCCCCCTCCCCTTGTGCAACGTCGCGTAATCCCCCCTCCCGCTTGTGCAACGTCGCGTAGCCCCCCCCCCCCTTCCCCTTGTGCAACGTCGCGTAGCCCCCCCTCCCCCTTGTGCAACGTCGCGTAGCCCCCCCCTCCCCTTGTGCAACGTCGCGTAGCCCCCCTCCCCTTGTGCAACGTCGCGTAGCCCCCCCCCCTCCCCTTGTGCAACGTCGCGTAGCCCCCCCCTCCCCTTGCGCAACGTCGCGTATCCCCCTCCTCCCCTTGTGCAACGTCGCGTAGCCCCCCCCCCTTCCCCTTGTGCAACGTCGCGTAGCCCCCCCTCCCCTTGTGCAACGTCGCGTAGCCCCCCTCCCCTTGTGCAACGTCGCGTAGCCCCCCCCTCCCCTTGTGCAACGTCGCGTAGCCCCCCCCCCTCCCCTTGTGCAACGCCGCGTAGCCCCCCCCCCTCCCCTTGTGCAACGCCGCGTAGCCCCCCCCTCCCCTTGCGCAACGTCGCGTATCCCCCCCCTCCCCTTGCGCAACGTCGCGTATCCCCCTCCTCCCCTTGCGCAACGTCGCGTAGCCCCCCCCCCTTCCCCTTGTGCAACGTCGCGTAGCACCCCCCCCTTCCCCTTGTGCAACGTCGCGTAGCCCCCCCCTTCCCCTTGTGCAACGTCGCGTAGCCCCCCCCCTCCCCTTGCGCAACGTCGCGTATCCCCCTCCTCCCCTTGCGCAACGTCGCGTAGCCCCCCCCCCTTCCCCTTGTGCAACGTCGCGTAGCACCCCCCCTTCCCCTTGTGCAACGTCGCGTAGCCCCCCCCTTCCCCTTGTGCAACGTCGCGTAGCCCCCCCCCCCTTGTGCAACGTCGCGCAGCCCCCCCCCCCCCTTGTGCAACGTCGCGCAGCCCCCCCCCCCCCTTGTGCAACGTCGCGCAGCCCCCCCCCCCTTGTGCAACGTCGCGTAGCCCCCCCCCTTGTGCAACGTCGCGTAGCCCCCCCCCCCCCTTGTGCAACGTCGCGTAGCCCCCCCCCCCTTGTGCAACGTCGCGCAGCCCCCCCCCCCTTGTGCAACGTCGCGTAGCCCCCCCCCTTGTGCAACGTCGCGTAGCCCCCCCCCCCCCTTGTGCAACGTCGCGTAGCCCCCCCCCCCCTTGTGCAACGTCGCGTAGCCCCCCCCCCTTGTGCAACGTCGCGTAGCCCCCCCCCCCCCTTGTGCAACGTCGCGTAGCCCCCCCCCCTTGTGCAACGTCGCGTAGCCCCCCCCCTTGTGCAACGTCGCGTAGCCCCCCCCCCCTTGTGCAACGTCGCGTAGCCCCCCCCCCCTTGTGCAACGTCGCGTAGCCCCCCCCCCCCTTGTGCAACGTCGCGTAGCCCCCCCCCCCCTTGTGCAACGTCGCGTAGCCCCCCCCCCCCTTGTGCAACGTCGCGTAGCCCCCCCCCCCTTGTGCAACGTCGCGTAGCCCCCCCCCTTGTGCAACGTCGCGTAGCCCCCCCCCCCTTGTGCAACGTCGCGTAGCCCCCCAAAGCAGTGTAGCGCATTCCTAGTCTGAATTTCATTGACACTTGCAGAAGCCCTAAATAAAGCCAAATTCCCAGCTCTAATAACAAGGTGTACATCCACATTAGGGGGGGGCCTGAAGGTGTTAGGCACAGACTCACCCCCCCCCCATTCAGAGCACATGGACGCTCAGCTGAGCCAGGTGTGCATGTTTCTGGGAAGGTCAGACTTTACGCACATCTTGTCTTTGGCTTGAATTTACCTCGGAGAATGTAATCTGTGCTTTTCAATTATCACAAAGGCACAAGCGGCAGACAGACAACTCCAAGGAGACGCATCCATCTCCGAGGAACATTACTGTGGCGCTTCCAATGGCGTCTGCTCCATCTTGGCGCTTTCATCACCTACTGAATAGTCAGTCTGTACAGACTCCATATTAAAAAGATTAATATATCTCCATGGTAACATCTCTCCAGCGCGTAGTCACCGACTGTCTGCCAGCACAGAGCAGCCATGATGGGCAAAATAAAAGTGCTGCCGAGCTGGGTCATATCACACATACATACATACATACATACATACATATACACACACACACACACACACACACACACACACATATATATACACGTAGCCCATACTAAAGACTGCGGAGAAGAACAAGAGGGTCAAAAAGTAAAGATCCCACAGAAGATTATATAGGATCCTGCATTATCAGTGGTATATAATGGTATCTTGGGAATCTCACTGATATGGATCCAGCAGGGCTGAGGGTGAGATCCGGTTCCCGCCTCTTTCCATGCAGGCGCAGTCACAATACACATGGAAACCTGCAGAGCTGGAAGGAAACTTATTGGTGTGCCTGATAACACTTGTGAAACAATCCTCATAACAGTGCCCCTCCAGGAGAAAGAGCTGGTGGTAAAAATGGTCACTGAACAATAATGGCACCGCCGTCACCTCACAGGATGCCCTCAGTCTCTCTCTGGGATCTGATGAAGGTGCGAGTTGATTGACCACGTCCTGTGGTGTACACCTGCCGTTTGGTATACTTGACTTACAAACTATACAGCTTAATGACCCCCCAATTATTTGCCATGTGTCTACAACCTATTACCGTGTCTCCGTTACGTATAAAGTCCGTTTTCATATGTACCGGAGACACGGACCTATGCAGACCCATTAAAATCAATGGGTCTGCGCACACATCATGTTTTCACATGGACCATACGTCCATGTGGAGCAGATGCGTGTCTATGTGCTCCACACAGCGACATGTCTGTTTGTCTCAAGGAGCACAGGTGTCACATGGCCCACACGCTGATGAGATCTATGTGACATCAGTGTGACATGTCCGGACAAAACAGATCTGTCTCAAATAAAATCATTTTCTATACTTACCTGTCTCCAGCGCTGCTGTCTTTGGCGCTGCTGCTGCTTCTGGGCCCGCTCATTAAGCTCATGCATATTCACTACACCGCAGACCCGGACGCAGCAGCACTGGAGAAGCTCCTGCTGTCTGTGTGCTATCATAGATAGCACACGGAGAACACACACTCCCACCCACACCACAGACCATGAAAAATGTGCGTTTTCATCACAGACGTGTGAAGGGGGTCTTATATAGTGGTATTAATTACACAGAGCTTTACAGATGTGATAGTCATGGTCCTCATCGGGGCTCACAATCTAAATTTCCCATCAGTATGTCTTTGGAGTGTGGGAGCAAACCGGAGACCCCGAAGAAACCCACGCAACCACGTGGAGAACATACAAACTCCTCGCGGAGGTTGTAATTGTTGGGATTTGAACCCAGGAAACCAGCAACACAAAGCTGCCACTATACAGTGCTAACCACTGAGCCACCATACAGTGCTAACCACTGAACTGACAGCGATTACAAGGTTGTCTCATCTTCTGAAATGAGTAAAATAGCAAAGGGCCTATAAAAACATGCAACTTGCCAATTCACTTATTAAAAATCCTCTCAGTTTTCAAGAATGGAGACATAGACATTTTACAGTATGCTGCCCTTTGTCTAGTTTGTCAGCCACCTCTGAGGTGTTACGGAGGTGGCCATTCTTCGTGGTAATGAGGACAACGCTTACAAGTGCTGTTCTGATCCCCTCTGGATGCGACCAGCCTCTGCGTCCCACGCTCCTCAGATGCTGGAGAGGAAAAGCAGCTTGTGCTTACAGTATCGGAGAGCGCTCAGTTCGATCGGCGACGCTGCCATGATGACACTGGTCCGAAATGTCTATCTTCAGCAGCACACCGAGTCCTGGCAAGCAGGATGGCAGCGCGCTCCTGATCACATTAGAGAAGACAACCCTTTTAAAAGTCCTGAAGGACATTTATATCCAACAACAGGATGGGGAATTATTCTACGAACAAGAGGGCGGACCCCCTATTGGGACCCCAATAATAACTAGAAGAAGACAGCAGTGAGGAGGAATGTCACGTGCCGTCCAATCAAAGGATCTAAAGATATTACATGGAGATTGCAGGACCAGCCATCCTTACATCATGCCGCAGTAATACATTGAGGGCTTGAGACCCAGGTTTCAATGATGGGTGAGGGTCATCTTGTAAATCGAGGATATTCTGAGTGTGATGTAATCTTTATATAAGGTTAAACCCAATATCAATGGGTTTAGCCGACACTATTGTGCAGGAGGGTGCCGGCCAACAGATCATTGGAGAAGATGACGATCGAGCACATCCGATTTGGAATTGTCGATCGCCTTGTCCTCACAAGGGAGGATGGCCGTTGGTGGCTTTCTCACAGAGAGGATGGGGCTGAATGGGCGAGTAGAGAAACGGTTGTGATGGTTGTCGGTCAAATGATCGGCAGCAGCTTTCTTTGGTTGACAGCCATCTAATGTGTATGAAGGCCTTAACTATCAGCATTAAAACTAATTAGTTCGCTATAGAAATCGGTGATAACTTTGTGATACGGGGCTCTAATATACACACAACCACTTCATTCATTGTCTATTAGACTACTGATAAAAACGAATCCGCTCCATTAAGATGGGGATATTTTAGAGCAGTTGCTGTACCGCAGGGGATAGGTGACGTTTAATGTTAATAAACCTTTAGAAAGGTTGTCAAATCTGATCTGCAGTGACTATATGGCTGCAGACTTCTGAATCCTGACAATGTGCAGGGTGCACGCTGTCAGGAGTCTCTGATATTGTTGATGAGAGCGGGTGGCCACTTGACCACAAATATGTGATTTTCACACACGTGTTGAATAGCCATTCTTGGCTTCTCTCAAATCACTTGTATGGAGAGAAGCTGGACACATCTATTGGAAATGAGGGGGATGGACACGACTACCTAGTCTCACCGGCAATACAAGAGAACCTACACAGTGCGTGCCTTGCACACTGTTAGGATTCATACAGCTGCAGTTACATAGTCACTGCAGATTTATCAGATACCTGGACCCCCTTTAAATGTTTTCTGTACATTTGTGATAACTGTCAAGTGTTATTAACAAGAATGTTTTGTGTGACCTCCCCCCATGAGCTGATGTAGGGGGAAGGCAGATTCGGACTTGTTGAAATTCAGCATGCCTCATTCTTTATTTCTGCAGGAGGTGCTGCCAGAGATTCAGCAGAAAAACTGTATGGCAGCTTATTAAATCCATAGGTTAAGAAAAGTTAAGAAATGCCAACCCCATCTAGTCACACAGACTAAGATATTGGAACAGTGTAAGGAGCCTCGTGTCTTGTCCTAGTCTGTTTTTTTGACGCTGCGTTTTTGGCTGCTAAAAACGCACAAAAACGCACCCGCGGCAAAAAAACGTGGCCAAAAACGCATGCGTTTTTTACCCGCGATTTGGTGCGTTTTTGGCTGAGTTTTTGATCTCTGCGTTTTTCCAATGCATTGCATGGGCGGAAAACGCAGAAAAACGCAGGAAAGAATTGACATGTCCATTTTTTTTAAGCTCAAAAACGCAGCTTAAAAAAAAAAGTTGTGTGCAGACAGCAAAAAAGAAAAACTCAGACTTTGCTGGGGAAGCAAAGTCATGCAGTTTTGAGCTCAAAAACACACCCGAAAAACGCACTGTGTGCACATAGCCCTACCCACGCAAAACCAGACAAATTCCTACCTAAAAAGTGTGGACAAGTACTGACATCATCAATCATCATAGTCATCGTCGCTCACGTCCCAATGCAGAAAAAAAGCCCAAACTCCAACAGTCTAACGCGAAAGCTGCCGTCACCGCTGCTACAGATCACACAGGTTGTCAGCCTGCGATCCGTACCACCTACAATGCTGGAACCTCAATATGGGGTTAATCAGTGTCCACTTGGAAATGTGGGATAACGGATCCATCAGAAAATAGAGAGAAAAAAAAACAACAAAAAAAAACTAGTGTGAACAGAGCCTGAAGTTGGCCATACACAAGTATGAAGGGAACCCAAATATGAAGGATCAGGCATGTAGGTTATTAACATGTCTGATCTGGTTTTCCTCCAGGATATGAGTGGTGCTAAAAGTACAAGACAGCTGCTTACTGCTATAGTGCACTCTGCCTACACAGGCGCAACAGGGAGACGCCAGTATACGTCTGACTGCGGAACAGGAGGGCTTGGGGTCTGCCATGATTTCTACAACTGTCTCGCTCACGTCAGGTGTAGTGACGTACAAATCATACCGCTCCAAAGAGATGAATGACAAACTCCGCTCTGCTGCGTCTATGTTCAATACCAGACAAAAAAAAAAAAAAAAGTGCAGCGTGCATGAGACTCATTACTGTGTAGTGAATGACAACAGTGCCATGTGTCCATAGAAGAACAATAGTGTGACCAGCCAGGAAGCCGCGTCTGCCGCCACCTCCTGTGTGACCGGGGAAGGGTGCAACATACACAGGCTAATGTGTGGGGACAGCAAACAAGCAGGGTCATCATCACCGAGGGGGGCACATACACAGGTAACTGCGGATACTAACCAAGACCACCGCTCAGGATCCCGCAAGGATAGGGGGGGTTATATATTATATATACACGCAGCGTATATACATATATACAGTTGTTATACCACACATGCATTCTATACATATTCACACATATACAGACACATGTTATATACATATTATATCCACACATACGCTGTATACATATTATATACACATCACAAACATTATATACACATTATATCCACACATACGCTGTATACATATTATATACACATCACAAACATTATATACACATTATATCCACACATACGCTGTATACATATTATATACACATCACAAATGTTATATACACATTATATCCACACATATGCTGTATACATATTATATACACATCACAAATGTTATATACACATTATATCCACACATACGCTGTATACATATTATATACACATCACAAATGTTATATACACATTATATCCACACATACGCTGTATACATATTATATACACATCACAAATGTTATATACACATTATATCCACACATACGCTGTATACATATTATATACACATCACAAACGTTATATACACATTATATCCACACATACGCTGTATACATATTATATACACATCACAAACGTTATATACACATTATATCCACACATACGCTGTATACATATTATATACACATATCATCACAAACGTTATATACACATTATATACATAAATATATACACATACGTTATGTTCACATCATACACAGATTATATCCACACATACGTTGTATACTATACATATTATATACACACATCGTCACATACATTATATACAAATTATATGCATTATTATATACACATACGTTATATTCACATCATACACGTTATATACGTATTATATCCACATATACGTTATACACATTATATACATATACACAAATATGTACATATATACAATATATTCATTTCATACACATACGTTATATACATACTATATACACACACACATATCCACACATACGTTATATACATATACCCAAACATAGGCTATATACTGTACATATATATACACACACACACACACACTGTATACGTTATATACATATGCACACATGTTATATATACACATATTATACACAAGTATGTACACATGTTATATTCATATAGACACATTATACATATATACTATATATATATTGTATACATATATACACTTACGTTATATATACATACGCTATATACATACACTTGTTATATACATATTATACACATAAATATACACACAGATGTTATATTCATATCATACATACGTTACCGTATATCCATATACACACACAGGCTATATACACACACACACATATTCATATCACACACATATACATATATACATATATATATATATATATATATATATACATATATATATATATATATATATGCACACACTGTATATCCACACGCGACAGTGATCACTTTCCGTGCCCCTCCGCACAATGTGGAAATTCCTGTCTGTAATGAGATCTGTGATCACCCATCAGCCCGGACAGATTTCTGGGGCTTTCCGGTGTCGGTGCCGGTGACCGTGGTCGCTCCTACCCCTGGATGTCACCGGTCACCGCCGGCTTCACTATCACCCAGCGGCAGCGTGGATGGCACTGCAATGTATGATATATACCAGCAATGGGCAGCAGCATATCCTCCAGGCAGTGGATACCTATATCCCTCCGTATATATAGGGGTATATAGCAGGGGTATATAGCAGGCTTCCTGTAATAATGATCTATCACACGGGTGTGGTAATGCCTGTATATACTGTGAGTGAATATACAATGAATAACGCAGCGCACAGGATGGACCTGGGATATGTAGTGTTGGCACTGGGCGATACAGCAATGACAGATTAGTGCAGAAGGGGCTAGAGGACAAGGTAATAATATAACGATGCATCAGGCGGCAGCAGGTCGCACTCACCAGGCGGCTGCAGAGCTGGCGGAACATCGCGCAGGCTCGGGCTCCGCTCACCAGGGCACGGAGGGCAGTGTCCGGGCATCCGCCGCCACATCCAGCGCGCTCCAGTAATGACCTGCACGGCGGCGGCGGGGGCTGCAAGGCACTGAGGTGACGTACATACACGGCAGTGCACCGGCGGACAGAGCCCCCATTACTGCATCCTGTGCCCCCGCCTGCTGCTGAGCAGAGGATGATAGGGAGAGTAGTGCGGACTGCAGCATGCACACAGCTCCCGCCTCCTCACTACCGCCATGGCCTCCTCTCCGCCCACACGGCTGGATCAGGAAGTGGCTATTGTGTGTGGAGCGGGGAGCCCGCCGCCGCCATGCTGCAGGGAGCCGGCACAGGAGGATGTCCGGCGCCGCACTGCGCCCGCCTCTCTTCTCCGGGGATGCTGGGACTTGTAGTTGGAGCGGGCACACACGCTACACACACGGGAGTGACAGCCTGCAGCGCTGCAGAGTATCGCCCGCAGCGCTGATATCAGGCTCACCCTGCTGTACCTGCCGGGGCCGGGGGAGGCGCTGTCCTGTACTGGAGGGAAAGCTGTTACTGCCACCATTATATCAATACAAGAACATTGTCAATTGGTCGCATAATATGGCGCCACCTGGCGGTTGTGGGTCACACTGCGCCTCTCCACCTGCCTAAGGCTAGACTTCTCTTTTTGCGCTATAGAGTTGTATTAGGGCAAAACAGGTGTTTTGTTGTTTTGGTGTTTTTTTATTACTGTTTTGTCAATTTTCTGGTTCTCTTTTTTTTTTATTCCATTTTTTTAAGCAATCAAAGTGACCACAAAGCAGCGATTCTGGCATTTGTATGTCTTTTATTTTGCTGTTCACCTCATGATATACATATGTTTCATTAGTTTGGTCATTCACAAACACTGCTATTTTATTTTCTTACAATCCAAGAAAAGGGTGGATGATATTAAAGGGGCTGTCCATGTCAAGCTAGGTATTGAGAAATACCAAGCAAAAATGGCAGAAAGGGAAGAGGGAACACTTTGTCTAGAGAAGGGGGAGATGGTGACCTCCTGATCCAACCTTCTGCTGGTCCCTGGCTCCACTGACCACCCTAGATACGTTCCACACCTATGCGCCGAGCAGGATACCTGGCCCTGGCTGACCCTTAACTGGGCCCAAGGTAAGGAACGGATGGGATGAGTGCTTAGTCAACCCCATTAAGTGCTAAAGAAGACACCAGGAACACATACAGTGGGAAGTGAACAAACAACTCATCTCCAAGATGACTCAGGGAAAGAAACAGTAAAGGGTACTTCTCACATAGCGAGATCGCTGCTGAGTCGCAGGTTGTGACACGTACCAGTGACCTCATCAGCGATGTCGCTGTGTGTGACACTAAGCAGTGACCTGGCCCCTGCTGTGACATCACTGCTCGTTACACACTGTTCTGGTTCATTTTTGGTCTTCGGGCTCCAGCTGGCCAGGACACATCGCTGTATTTGACGCTGTGTGACAGGGTCACAGTGACCGCCAAGATCGTGATACAGATCGCTACTGCAACCTGTATCGTTACTGCGTCGTTGGTTAGGCCTGACTGTGTGACATCTCACCAGCGATCCTTATCAGGTCGTATCATTGTCAGGATCGCTGGCAAGTCGTTGTGTGTGACTGGGCCCTAACCCAGAACAATGTTTCCTCAGATGATTACAAATTGACTCCTTGCACTCAAGCTGTATATGAATTTAACTCTATCTCCAGCAAACACCAAGGGGAAATGAGTTTTTTTAAGTACACAAGGGGAAGAGATGATAATTAACAACTGAGAGGTGAGGATACCCGCAGGGTCCTAAAAGGAAAGGGATTAACATCAAGCAGAGAAGATACATGGGATACCATTTACACAACAGCAGGAAGAATAGATTGTTAGGGAGCAGTTTGTAGCCAAACGATGCGACCTTCTACAGCCGCACACCACAGGACTCTGTCACCCATGTCAGTCCACTACTAGGACAACCCCTTCTCATTCCACATGCTTATATTCATCTCTGAGGCTGGCGCGATTCAAGCTGTGTCCGGGGCTCGTGGAGTTGTGACATCACCTGGACCCCTCATCCTATTGGCATCGCCTTCTGTCTCCCCACCTTCAGTCAAACGAGTTAATCAACAGGATATCAGTGCTGTGGCTGCCGCTCATTTCCTGTTCGCTCCTGTGTCCGACTCTTATTAGACACGGGGCGCTAGCACCGCGAGTCTGGACACCGCTGGAACTACTGCAACTTCAGGTGAATATAGACTTTTTATTTTACCTGGAATCAGAAGGGGTTGACCTACCGTAGTAATGGACAACCCTTTTAACTGTTTTCCCCACTTTTGTTATTGATCCACTAGGAGACTTGAACTTGCCATTACGTGATGATCACCCATACACTGCACTACTGTGATATTGCGGTGTGTTGTATGCTTGCTATGCTGTGATACTGGCCATGGTCTTGGGTCCTGCTGTTGTTCACCTGCCCAGGCTCTGGGGTTTTGGTTCCTTCCTCTAGGGCCAGTTCCCTTTGTGCAGTGACTATAGTAAACCAGCCATCACCTTTGTCATCATCCCAAGCCTACTGCATTTAGTGAGCGCAGTATCACATGTACTTCAGGAGTTTCCTCCACGTCTGTGACACTCAGATGACTGATCATCTCTATGGCAAACTCCTGCTCGTTCATCATCTGCAACTACTTCCTAGCTCGGGCCTACTGATGGTGGTCGAGTTCCTAACCCTGAAGACACCAAATGGGTTCTTAAAGGGAAGGTATCGCGGGTTTTTATTTTTGTATTAAAAATAGTGATTATGAAATCAAGTATTTTTAATACAAAATGAAAATCGCAGCTTATTTAGTTTTTATTTAATTCTTATTTTACTGGGGGCTGCCATGCTGGATTTGCCGTGTGTGTAACGACAGTAACTCATTCCTTTATGGCAGCCCCTGTGCATAGAGAACAGTAGTCGGGATCTGACCCCATTCACTAATGTTACAGTGGGCGTCTGCTGTGACGTGGACGCGCCCCCTGGGCTGTCCAGATCACAGCACAGGGAGGAGATCAGCGCCATTATTGTGGAGCTCACAGCGTGTGCTGTTTGCTCCACTATACCCCTGTCAACCGCCGGGATGTGTGAGTACGGGCCGCCTCCCCTCCCCTCGCCCCGTTACCGTCTCCGATGACATCCCATCCCTCCGTTCTCCCCAGCCCCTGCTCTGCCCCTGCTACTGCCGCCGCCCCTCCCCCCCGCCGCCGTTACCGTCTCCAATTACACCCCCTTCCCTCCTGTTCTCTGCCCGCTGCCGCAGCTCCCCCCGCTCTGGCCGCCGCCGCTGCTGTGTGTGTGTGTGTGTGTGTGTGTGTGCGCACGCGCCACTGCATATGAGTACCTGTGTGTGTACCGGTGATACTGTCTGCAGGGTTGTGTATCTAATCCTTTCCTGTGTGATACTGTCTGCATAGCTGTGTATCTAATCCTATCCTGTGTGATACTGTCTGCTGAGCTGTGTATCTAATCCTATGTTGTGTGATACTGTCTGCTGAGCAGTGTATTTAATCCTATGTTGTGTGATACTGTCTGCTGAGCTGTGTATCTAATCCTCTCCTGTGTGATACTGTCTGCTGAGCCGTGTATCTATTCCTATCCTGTGTGATACTGTCTGCTGAGCCGTGTATCTAATCCTATCCTGTGATACTGTCTTCACGGCTGTGTATCTAATCCTATCGTGTGATACTGTCTGAGCTGTGTATCTAATCCTATGTTGTGTGATACTGTCTGCAGAGCCGTGTATCTAATCCTCTCCTTTCTGATACTGTCTGCACGGCTGTGTATCTAATCCTATTCTGTGTAATACTGTCTGCTGAGCTGTGTATCTAATCCTATCGTGTGATACTGTCTGCATGGCTGTGTATCTAATCCTATGTTTTGTGATACTGTCTGCTGAGTTGTGTATCTAATCCTATCCTGTGTGATACAGTAGGATTTCTGTAGGATTTCAGCAGCTGCTCCCCCTAGTGTTTAACAGTGGAAAATATCAAACTTTTTAATTTTTTTTTATATATATTTTGCTCAGATAAAAACAAATAATAATATTTAAACAAAACATTAAAACATTATTACTTTACATTTTTTCAGTTAATGAAATTTTTTTTTTTTTTGACGATACCTTCCCTTTAAATACATATATGTGATAACATATGAATTAATCTAATGTATGAAAGTAATGTACGGTATAGGAAAGTATAAGATGTAGTGTAATAGTAGGGATATGGTAAGTGAAAGGTCTTCTCTAAATGGCAACAGCCAGTGGACAGTTGGAAAGATCCTAAGTGTATGGAGGTACAGCTGAGATGACTGCTCTCGGAGAGGGAACGGCTAGTGAGGAGGAAGGACATACAGTCTGTCAAGTCATGTTTTGGTCGCATTCTGTGGGTGACTTGTGGAGGCTGAAACGTTGAGTCCAAACGAGTGGCGTGAGCAAAGAAACACACAGGGAGGGTGGTGGTAAGCCAGAACAGATATCGGTAACTAAACCTGAAACTGTTAAAGAGGCCATACGCGACCCTTATGGGTAGCGTCTAGAGACGGATGCTTAGTAGTAGTCCCCGAGTAACTTAAGCCTGCTTTACATGGTACGATCGATTGTGCGATTTCACAATCGATCGTACCCGCCCCCGTCCTTTCTGCGTCACGGGCAAATCGCTGCCCGTGTCGCACAAAGTCAGTAACCCCCGTCACACATACTTACCTCTCGTGCGACCTCGCTGTGGGCGGCGAACGTCCACTTCCTGAAGTGGGAGGGACGTTCGGCGTCACAGCGACGTCACACGGCCGCCGGCCAATAGAAGCGGAGGGGCGGAGATGAGCAGGATGTAAACATCCCGCCCACCTCCTTCCTTCCACATAGAGCCGGCGGCGGCCGCGGGAGGCAGGTGAGCTGGTCATCGTTCCCGTGGTGTCACACGGAGCGGCGTGTGCTACCACGGAAACGATGATCAACCAAATTAAACGATATTATGGAACCTAACGAGCAGTACCCGACTCACGATTTGTGAGCGATACTGCGTCGCTAGGAGGTGTCACACAGGCCGGCATCGCCAGCGATGCCGGATGTGCGTCACAAAAACCGTGACCCCGACGATCTATCGCACGATAGATTGTCTGGTGTAAAGCAGCCTTTACAGATCAGAGGTAATAGGCCAGAACGATGTTGGACGGAAAATGAGTATCCAGATCCGAGAACGTCGTTACTCCCAGTGGCTGAGAAGGACAGTAACAACTGAGGCGAATTTGAAGGAACTGTGTTTAATGGTGCTTTCTTCTAAAGAAAGGTCCGATAAGAAGTGTACCCGCTACGTCTTGTCTATAATTGTAATCCAGAGATTGCTAAGTAAATGACTATTGTTTAACCCCTTTATCCTGGCCGATTTTTTTCCGTTTTTCATATTTTTTTTCCTTCCGTTCTACCAAGAGCCGTAACTTTTTTATTTTTCCATCAATGTTACCATATGAGAGCTTGTTTTTTTGCGGGACGAGTTGTACATTTAAATGAAACCATTACTTTTACCATATAGTGTACTGGAAAACGGCAAAAAAATTGTAAGTGCAGAAAAATTGCAAAATAAAAAGTGTGATTGCATGATGGTTTTTGAGATATTTTATTCACCGTGTTCACTATATGGTAAAACTGATGTATCTATGTGATGCCTCAGGTCATTGCGAGTTCGTAGCCACCAAACATGTATAGGTTTACTTTTATCTAATGGGTTAAAAAAAAAAATCTGGCGTTTCTCCAAAAAAAGTGGTGTACGTTTTGCGCCATTTTCTGCAACCTGTAATGTTCTCATTTTTCAGGATCTATGGCTCAGTGACTACTTATTTTTTTTAATCTTGAGTTAATGTTTTTAATGATACCATTTTTGCGCAGATGCTTCGTTTTGATCGCCTGACTTCTGGGCATCTGTTATAGTTGCCTAGACTATGGTGATAGGAGGTAATACATATGGAAATTCCCTCAGTAAAGCCCCTTTACGCACATTCTTTTTCTTTAAAAAAAAAAAAAAAAGTCTAGGCTAAGTTCCTATGATGAGCATTTAGTGAGTTTTTGATGTTGCAGATTTTCTGCACAATTTCTGCACCTTTTAGGTCACTTGCATTTATTTATATTTTTTTACATGTGTTTTTTGAAGTTGTGCTTTTTGTCTCTTTTTGGTATGTTACTGTATGTTCTAAGTAAGATTCTGTTCACACTAGAAAAAGGATTTTTCTCAAGAAATTTCTTGAGTCTGAAAGATTAGTGCACTTGTGCTCAAAAATGGCACCGAAAACCCCATACATTCTTACCGCATTTTTGCGCGTTTTTGATGCGTTTTTGAAACCGTAGCACAGAGGGGGTACTCGGACCCTGAAGCCAGGACCGGAACCAATGGCCTAGCTAATTAACCGATTGAGGACAGGATTATAGGGCCACCCACAGAGAGGGATAAGGCCACCGCCAGGGCCCATAGATCCCATGGGTCAGCGTCAGCGGGCACGGCTCCTTAGGCCCACAACCGTCCGGGAGCGGACTCCTGAGTTCCAGACCAGGCAGTCCATATCACACAGAACTAGTGCAGAGGAAAAGGACAGTGACCACCAGCCTGGGTGGGGGACCTGAATGCAACCAGCCGCGGCGGCGGCCTGCCACCAGCACATTGGTTTACCAAAAGACTCATGTGATTCATTTACTGTGAGTAACTAAACATCCCCTCGCACGTCCGGGCGCACCGACCTTTGCCGTCGCTATAACCTGCACAGAGACACTGGGTCCCGGGGCAACCATCCCTACCCAGCTGCCACTACATCTCCCCCGGGTGTCCCATAACAGCAGCGGTGGTGTCCCACTTCACCACACACCATGGGTGGCGTCACGAACTTAATACGGCCAAGCCCGTACATCTACGTCCCCCTTTTATTCGCAGTGTCCGCGGGACCCCCGGGTCTGGAGGATCCCCTCGAGCCACAGACACACACAGCGGGTCCGGATCCGAGCAGCGGCGGCTGCTGGCACGGGGGCGGCACATTTCCCTCTGCATACCTGATCTCCCGGCATCCGACTTCGGTTCTGTTTTCTGACCTGATCTTGATCCTCCTTCTCCAGTGACTTGACTTTCCTGGCTAGACCCTGACTGCTTGACTACTATATCGCCCCCTGGTGGTTCGCCTGTGAACTGCCAGCTGAAGTTATAGAAGTTATTCTGCTGTACTTCAGCCTCTTCTGTTACAGTGTTATTTTGACTCTCCTTCACTACGCTGTACTATGTCTTATCAGCCCTTTGTACAGCATGACACTTAACATTAATATAACATCCACTCTTTTAAAAATAATATGAAAAAAATAAATAAAAAATAGATTGCGCAGTGTTTAATGGATATGGACACCTTTTAAGGCTTTTTTCTTTACTTAAATGCGTGTATTTTGGTCTAAAAATATTTTCGTGATTGGGTTATATTAAAAATGTTGCACTGTATTGCTTTAGTAAGCTCTTTCCTTCCCAGCATATAACCGGTTGCAGAATGAGTTAACAGAAAATCTGCCAGTGAGCTCATTCTGAGGGAGAGTTTCTAGTCATTTTTTATTTTAGTCCTGAACTATGACCACAGGCAAAAACAAAGTCAACTTCAACCATAAATCAACAGAGACGAGCTCAGAAATAGTTTCAAACTTCCCCTCGGAATTAGCTCAATCAACTCACTGACAGATTTTTAGTTAACTCATTTTATGTGAAAGGAAATAAACAATCTGTAGAAACAAAAGGGTGCAAAGTTTTCAATTTAACCCAATTGTGAATACTTATGTTAGCCCAAATACATGTATTTAAGTGCACTGTACGCGCGCCGCTGAGAACAATGGCAGCCTATGTGCACCAAATGCTGTATTGCATGGGCAGGTCTGCCAGTGTTATTAAATGACCGCGATAGGTAAATATTTACTGATCGTTGATAGTCTAGCACCGATGATCGGGTCCTGTAAGTTGATAAAACATTCTGCACTTAAAAAAGTTTTAGAAGATAAGTAATGCAAATAACTCAAGTGACTTTCCAGACTTTTCCATGTGAAGGAGAGGTTCTCGCGGCCTGTTCCACCGACTCACAGGTCCCTTTAAGTCATCAGACAAGTTAATCTTGTTTCCTCGAGCCGTGGTATAAAAACAAGACCTTTAATCCTACTTTTTTTTTCATTGTTGTGAAACAAAATACTTCTCCAATTTTTGCTTAGTCATAGAGAAGACCTGCCCAGCTGATACGTTTCCTTTCACGCTCTTGCACTTAACATTCTTTGTGACGTCTTTATGTTTTGGATTACGATAGTACAAGTGTTTATAGTCTATGAAGTGGCACTGTGACCACGACATCCAACCCAGCTATATTTCTTCGTGGACCCCATTGCCTTGTGAATACAGCTGTTACACAGTGTACGTCCTAGTCTAAAGGCCCCTGTACGGCTGTTAGACAGTGTACGTCCTAGTCTAAAGGCCCCTGTACGGCTGTTAGACAGTGTACGTCCTAGTCTAAAGGTCCCTGTACGGCTGTTAGACAGTGTACGTCCTAGTCTAAAGGCCCCTGTACGGCTGTTAGACAGTGTACGTCCTAGTCTAAAGGTCCCTGTACGGCTGTTAGACAGTGTACGTCCTAGTCTAAAGGCCCCTGTACGGCTGTTACAGTGTACGTCTTAGTCTAAAGGCCCCTGTACGGCTGTTAGACAGTGTACGTCCTAGTCTAAAGGCCCCTGTACGGCTGTTAGACAGTGTACGTCCTAGTCTAAAGGCCCCTGTATGGCTGTTAGACAGTGTATGTCCTAGTCTAAAGGCCCCTGTACGGCTGTTAGTGTATGTCCTAGTCTAAAGGCCCCTGTATGGCTGTTAGACAGTGTACGCCCTAGTCTAAGGCTAGGGCCCCACTTTGCGGTTTTAACCTGCGTTTCTGCAGCATTTTGAGCTGCTGCGTTTTATGGCCAAATGGCTTGCGTTTTGTTTTACCATGTTATCCTATGGATAATGTGAAATTTCTGACCACACTTTGCGTTTCTAAACGCTGTGTTTAATTTGCATATTTTGTGGCAAAAACCATGCGTTCAAAGAAGCAACATGTCAATTGTTTTTGCCATTTTGCGTGCGTTTTGCTAACATTGAAGTCTATGAGAAATGTCAAAAAACAAGATTCCCGCAAATTCCTACGTTTTACCTGCTTTTTCAGTGCAGAAAACATGTTTTTTGGCATCAAAATAATGATTTCATATGTCCCTTTACACACACACACATAGTCCGACAATTAAAAATAAGAAATGTAATAAATTATTGCTATTTTTCCATTAAATATCATATTACCGCTATAATTTCATTAAAATAATTTATTTCCATGATTTTTCACAAAAATATAGATTTGTTTCTTTTTTCCAATTTTTTCATTGAGTTTGACTATTTAAACTTTATTTATCAGTGTCTAGATGTTCAAAACGCATCTATCAAAACGCAGGTGGAAAAGCAGGTAAAAAGCGATGAAAACGCATCTAAAACGCGGTAAAAACGCATGCTTTTTCAGCGCTAAATTTCTATAAAAGGAAACTTTGGTCAAATCAATTAAGCCCAAAACGTGCGTTCTGAACTGCAAGTAGGAGAACGCAAAGTGGGGCCCTAGCCTAAAGGTCCCTGTACGGCTGTTAGACAGTGTACGCACTAGTCTAAAGGCCCCTGTACGCAGGAGACCAAACCTTCCCATATCATCGGCTAACTCAACCGGAAGTTTAATGTGTATGTGGGCCTTCCGATTCTGCCCCAACGGGTAAGGTTGTGCGAGAGAAGGTTTTGGCCCATTACATTTAGAAAGACTGATCCTTTTGCTCTGGCAGCTGCTCTCTGAGTTCACACTGGAGCGCTTGGCCAAGAAATCCTATGTACGGAAGAGTCGGCACACATGGCTGTTGGCCGAACAAGTGTTTAGCAGCCTTTCGTGTTTTGGAATGGCTTTGTGACCTACAAGGCAAAATTTCTATACTATTGTGATGTGTGGATGATAGCTGAAGACATAGAGGTTCTAACATTATAATTATCTGTAAGCTCACTTTCGATTTCTTGAAGTAAACATTGCTAATCTCCAAGCTCTGATAATGAGGCACCTAGGAGCCAGTTATAATATGTCTCTGAGCTTACAAGTCTGGAAGATCCAGTACAATGCAGAGCACGAGTGTGGAGGATCCAATACATTGCAGAATATGAATGTGGGAGATCCAGTACAATGCAGAGTACGAGTCTGTAGAATCAAAACAATGCAGAGCACGAGTGTGGAGGATCCAATACAATGAAGAGCACGAGTGTGGAGGATCCGGAACAATGTAGAGTACGAGTGTGGAGGATCCAATACAATGAAGAGCACGAGTGTGGAGGATCCAATACAATGAAGAGCACGAGTGTGGAGGATCCAATATAATGTAGAGTACGAGTGTGGAGGATCCAGTACAATGCAGGGTACGAGTGTGGAGGATCCAATACAATGAAGAGCACGAGTGTGGAGGATCCAATATAATGTAGAGTACGAGTGTGGAGGATCCAGTACAATGCAGGGTACGAGTGTGGAGGATCCAATACATTGCAGAATATGAATGTGGGAGATCCAGTACAATGCAGAGTACGAGTCTGTAGAATCAAAACAATGCAGAGCACGAGTGTGGAGGATCCAATACAATGAAGAGCACGAGTGTGGAGGATCCGGAACAATGTAGAGTACGAGTGTGGAGGATCCAATACAATGAAGAGCACGAGTGTGGAGGATCCAATACAATGAAGAGCACGAGTGTGGAGGATCCAATATAATGTAGAGTACGAGTGTGGAGGATCCAGTACAATGCAGGGTACGAGTGTGGAGGATCCAATACAATGAAGAGCACGAGTGTGGAGGATCCAATATAATGTAGAGTACGAGTGTGGAGGATCCAGTACAATGCAGGGTACGAGTGTGGAGGATCCAATACAATGAAGAGCACGAGTGTGGAGGATCCAATATAATGTAGAGTACGAGTGTGGAGGATCCAGAACAATGTAGAGTACAAGTGTGGGGGATCCAATACAATGAAGAGCACGAGTGTGGAGGATCCAGAACAATGCAGAGCACGAGTGTGGAGGATCCAATACAATGCAGAGCACGAGTGTGGAGGATCAGTACAATGTAGAGTACGAGTGTGGAGGATCCAGAACAATGTAGAGTACAAGTGTGGAGGATCCAATACAATGAAGAGCACGAGTGTGGAGAATCTAGAACAATGCAGAGCATGAGTGTGGAGGATCCAGTACAATGCAAAGTACGAGTGTGGAGGATCCAATACAATGTAGAGTACGAGTGTGGAGGATCCAATACAATGTAGAGTACAAGTGTGGAGGATCCAGTACAATGCAGAGTACGAGTGTAAAGGATCCAATACAATGAAGAGCACGAGTGTGGAGAATCTAGAACAATGCAGAGCACGAGTGTGGAGAATCCAGAACAATGCAGAGCACGAGTGTGGAAGATCCAGTGCATTGCAGAGTACGAGTGTGGAGAATCCAGTATAATGCAGGGTACAAGTGTGGAGGATCCAGTACAATGAAGAGTACGAGTGTGGAGGATCCAGTGCATTGCAGAGCACGAGTGTGGAGGATCTGTCGCGGGCGGCTTCGGCAAATTTTCAGCCGGACACCTCCGGCAATAACAAGGCGCACCTCTAGCCAATGGCAGAGCGGTAGGATCCTGTTCGTGACGCCAATTTGTCGCGGGCAGAGGATTGGACGCTGCGCTCTCCCACTGCTCGGGTCCGGCCGCTGCTACTGCGGCTGCTGCTGCTCGGTGGTGGCTCGAGCGGTGGGCCGGATCCCGGGGACTCGAGCGGCGCTCCTCGCCCGTGAGTGAAAAGGTTGGGGATTGTGGGGATTTGGTTATTGTCCGTGACGCCACCCACGGTTGTGGTGAAGTTGTGACACCACCGCTGCTCTGGACGGGGATCCCGGGAGCGGTGACAGGGAGCAGCTTTGATGTTAGTTCTCCCCTCTGTGGGTAGGGGGTTGGTTGTCCCGGGGCCCGGTGATGGGGTAGGAATGGATGGCAGGCGGGTTACGGGGCCTGGTGAGGTGCAGGGTCGCGGGGGCAGCGCTGTTCCGTACGGCACGGTGGTACTCACTCAGCGAATGATGAGGACACAGTTCTCGGTAAAACACACGGCTGGATGGACGGGTCCCACAGACGGCTGCGGTGTTGATTCTCCCGGCAGGTTGATGGTGACTGCCTTTCCCTGCACCTTTGTAGTGTAAACGGTTCCGATGGGTTCCCACCGATAAACCGCTCCCCAGCTTGGATATGGGCTGGAGGAGCCCCCTTTTACCCGCAGGCTCTGGCCCTGGGAACTTTAGCCTTGGCGGTGACAGTGTTTCCCTCTCTCGGTTGGACGGTTGCCTTATTTCGGGACTTGGCTGCTGGGAAACCCAGGAGGTTCCCTTCGCTAACGGATTTGGCAAATTCACGGCGACTCCTAGCCTTGCCGGGGTCCGCAAGCCCCTACCAGATGGTGCTGACTTCTCTTTGTGTACTGGTCCGGTACCGCCGGGCCACCGCCCGTCCACGGTCCTTACGGTAATGTCACACTCCCCGTGTCCCAGCACCACTCCTTACCCACTGATCCAGTCCACGTGTCCTCCGGTCATGGCTGCCACTCCCGCTCATGCTCCCCTGAGTCCTGTTCCTGGTCTCAGGAGTGTGATTCTGACTAATGTTCTGTATAGGACCGGGCCGCGCCCACTCACCTGGTCTTATAGCCCCAGCACTGCTGCAACAGGAAATGACCTGAGGCTGTGCTGAGTATATAAGACTGGCCTCTCCATGTGGGCGGGGCCTGATCATCGCTTGTGTTTCTATGCCTTGTCTTGTTAGCTAGGTGCTCAGGTCTTTGTTCCTGTTTCCTATTACTGCCTTAAAGTACGCTGTGACCTTAGTGACCTGGTCCTGTCTTTGCTTCCTGATACCTGCACCCGTTCCTGCCACGTTAGTGCTCCAGCTACCGTGTACCCTGCCCTCCAGGTGGGGTGATCGGTCCAGTGGATCCACCTCCTGGGCCTACCAGTCCTCCCCGGCCCTCACAGTATGATCAGGCCATGGATCCCGCTGGAGCGCAAACATCCGAGCTGGCTGAGCTGCGCCAGGAGCTGGCACAACAGCGTGAAACCCTGAACCGGATGCTGAAATTCCTGGCGTCCGTGGACCACCGGTTATATACGCTGCAGACCGCCGCCTCGTCTGAGTCCACGCAGCAACCAGTCTCCAGGTCTGAACCATTTTCCTCCACGGCCTCGCAACTTTGCCTTGCTGCTCCGCCTCGCTACGCAGGGGATCCCAAGTCCTGCCGCGGTTTCCTGAACCAGTGCTCCCTGCACTTCCAGTTGCTCCCGCACTTGTTTGCCTCAGACCAGGCCAAGGTGGCGTTCCTGATGTCACACCTGGAAGGTGAAGCCCTGGCCTGGATTAACCCCCTGTGGGAGAACGAGGACCCGATGATCACCAACATCCAGGAGTTCCTGCAAGCCTTCAGGGGCACCTTCGACGAACCCGGACGAACTACCGCAGTGACCTCTACGCTCCTACGGCTACGCCAAGGGACCCAAACAGTCGGCCAGTATGCCATACAGTTCCGCACGCTCGCTTCGGAGCTGGGCTGGAACAATGAGGCCTTAACGGCGGCCTTTTGGGAGGGTCTATCTGGCCGCATCAAAGACGAACTAGCTGGCCGTGACGTTCCACGAACCTTGGACGCTTTGATTTCCCTGGCCACTCGGATTGACCTCCGCTTTCAGGAGCGTACCAAAGAGATAGTCCGGGAGAAGCGACCACCTTGCCACGCCTTGCCCCCGCAGAAACCTACCGCACCCTCGTCCCTGCCTTTCCGCGAATCGTCACCAGAACCCATGCAAGTGGACCGTCTGACCCAAGCCAAGCAACGCCGTGCAGAACGGCTCGCCCGGGGCCTGTGCTTCTATTGTGGAGACGGTTCACATATGCTCCGTTCTTCCCCGGAGAAACCAGGTAGACCCCAGGTCCAAGGGATGGTGGGAACCGCCACCCTTGCCAACGAAATCCCTTTGGTTCCAGTTAAACAGACTGTCCGGGTGACGACAGAGGGGACTCGGTTTTCAGCTGAGGCCCACATCGATTCCGGGGCAGCAGGCAACTTTATTCACCAGGCCACGGTAGACAAATACCAGGTCCCTGTCACCCCGCTGAAGGAGCCTCTATGGTTCGCCTCAGTGGACGGCAAACCGCTCTACAAACCTGTCCGGTTTACCACCGAGCCCGTGAACCTCCAGGTTGGCACTTCGCATACGGAGACCATCGCCTTCTATGTCATCCCGAGGATGGCTCCTGAGCTCCTGCTGGGTCTGCCCTGGCTTCAAATCCATGACCCTGCCATTAGTTGGCGCTCTGGCGCTATTTCCCGCTGGGGACCCTTGTGTCATGACCACTGCCTACAGCCTGTTCCTCAGTCCCTGTCACCTGAACCGTTGGAACCACCGACCCCTGAAGAAGAGACGACGATATCCAGTGTCGTTCCATCGTCTCCAGTCTCTGAGACCTTGTTTCCACCATCTTCTGGACATGAGACTTTGACTCCACCGGCTGCCCAGGATGAGACATTGTCTGATACCCGGTCCGAGACGCCCGATCCGGTCGTCCAAGATTCCAGTCCTGCTTCTGACTGTCCTTCCCTTTCCGTTGCCTCCCTTGCCGCTGACATGGGTTCCCCGATACGGGACATAGTGGCCATGAAAAAGGTCCGGGGTAAGCAGTCCTTCCTGGTCGATTGGGTGGATTGCGGTCCTGAGGCCCGGTCCTGGTTGTCCCGGAAGTACGTTGCTGCCCCTCTTCGGTGTGCCTTCCTGTCTCGGCGGAGGAGCGGGGGCTTCAAGGGGGGGTACTGTCACGCTCCCCGTGTCCCAGCACCACTCCTTACCCACTGATCCAGTCCACGTGTCCTCCGGTCATGGCTGCCACTCCCGCTCATGCTCCCCTGAGTCCTGTTCCTGGTCTCAGGAGTCTGATTCTGACTAATGTTCTGTATAGGACCGGGCCGCGCCCACTCACCTGGTCTCATAGCCCCAGCACTGCTGCAACAGGAAATGACCTGAGGCTGTGCTGAGTATATAAGACTGGCCTCTCCATGTGGGCGGGGCCTGATCATCGCTTGTGTTTCTATGCCTTGTCTTGTGAGCTAGGTGCTCAGGTCTTTGTTCCTGTTTCCTATTACTCCCTTAAAGTACGCTGTGACCTTAGTGACCTGGTCCTGTCTTTGCTTCCTGATACCTGCACCCGTTCCTGCCACGTTGGTGCTCCAGCTACCGTGTACCCTGCCCTCCAGGTGGGGTGCTCGGTCCAGTGGATCCACCTCCTGGGCCTACCAGTCCACCCCGGCCCTCACAGGTAAACTCTGATAGGCCACTCCTACAGACGGTCACCACCACCAACCTTGCTGATCCGTCTGGGCCACACACCCGGACCAACTTCAGGCTGCTTGACTGCTACTTCCCTCCTTCCACTTTCACTTCCAAACTCTATCTCTCTCCACTCCTCAACTCATCTCAAACTGATCTGCCTGCTTTTCCCGCCTCCAGGACTGTGAACTCCTTGGTGGGCGGGGCCAACCGCCTGGCCCACCCCCTGGTGTGAACATCAGCCCCTGGAGGAAGGCAACAAGGGTTTTAGTCTGACTTTGGTGTGCCTGACCGGGAGTGTGGGGTGTGTTGGTGTTGTTCTCTGTGGCCCCTGGCTTGTCCAGGGCGCCACAGATCCAGTGCATTGCAGAGTACAAGTGTGGAGAATCCAGTACAATGAAGAGCACGAGTGTGAAGGATCCAGTGCATTGCAGAGGACGAGTGTGGAGAATCCAATATAATGCAGGGTACAAGTGTGGAGGATCAGTACAATGCAGAGCACGAGTGTGGAGGATCAGTACATTGCAGAGGACGAGTGTGGAGGATCCAATACAATGCAGGGTACGAGTGTGGAGGATCAGTACAATGCAGAGCACGAGTGTGGAGGATCAGTATAATGCAGGGTACGAGTGTGGAGGATCAGTATAATGCAGGGTACGAGTGTGGAGGATCAGTACAATGCAGGGTACGAGTGTGGGGGATCAGTATAATGCAGGGTACGAGTGTGGAGGATCAGTACAATGCAGAGCACGAGTGTGGAGGATCAGTACATTGCAGAGGACGAGTGTGGAGGATCCAATACAATGCAGGGTACGAGTGTGGAGGATCAGTACAATGCAGGGTACGAGTGTGGAGGATCAGTACATTGCAGAGGACGAGTGTGGAGGATCAGTACAATGCAGGGTACGAGTGTGGAGGATCAGTACAATGCAGGGTACGAGTGTGGAGGATCAGTACAATGCAGGGTACGAGTGTGGAGGATCAGTACAATGCAGGGTACGAGTGTGGAGGATCAGTACAATGCAGGGTACGAGTGTGGAGGATCAGTACAATACAGGGTACGAGTGTGGAGGATCAGTACAATGCAGAGCACGAGTGTGGAGGATCAGTACAATGCAGGGCACGAGTGTGGAGGATCAGTACAATGCAGAGCAAGAGTGTGGAGGATCAGTACAATGCAGGGTACGAGTGTGGAGGATCAGTACAATGCAGGGTACGAGTGTGGAGGATCAGTACAATGCAGGGTACGAGTGTGGAGGATCAGTACAATGCAGGGTACGAGTGTGGAGGATCAGTACAATGCAGTGTACGAGTGTGGAGGATCAGTACAATGCAGGGTACGAGTGTGGAGGATCAGTACAATGCAGGGTACGAGTGTGGAGGATCAGTACAATGCAGGGTACGAGTGTGGAGGATCAGTACAATGCAGAATACGAGTGTGGAGGATCAGTACATTGCAGAGGACGAGTGTGGAGGATCAGTACAATGCAGGTTACGAGTGTGGAGGATCAGTACAATGCAGGGTACGAGTGTGGAGGATCCAATACAATGCAGGTTACGAGTGTGGAGGATCAGTACAATGCAGGGTACGAGTGTGGAGGATCAGTACAATGCAGGGTACGAGTGTGGAGGATCAGTACAATGCAGGGTACGAGTGTGGAGGATCAGTACAATGCAGGGTACGAGTGTGGAGGATCAGTACATTGCAGAGGACGAGTGTGGAGGATCAGTACAATGCAGAATACGAGTGTGGAGGATCAGTACATTGCAGAGGACGAGTGTGGAGGATCAGTACAATGCAGGTTACGAGTGTGGAGGATCAGTACAATGCAGGGTACGAGTGTGGAGGATCCAATACAATGCAGGTTACGAGTGTGGAGGATCAGTACAATGCAGGGTACGAGTGTGGAGGATCAGTACAATGCAGAATACGAGTGTGGAGGATCAGTACAATGCAGGGTACGAGTGTGGAGGATCAGTACAATGCAGGGTACGAGTGTGGAGGATGAGTACAATGCAGGGTACGAGTGTGGAGGATCAGTACAATGCAGGGTACGAGTGTGGAGGATCAGTACAATGCAGGGTACGAGTGTGGAGGATCAGTACATTGCAGAGCACGAGTGTGGAGGATCAGTACATTGCAGAGCACGAGTGTGGAGGATCAGTACAATGCAGAGCACGAGTGTGGAGGATCAGTATAATGCAGGGTACGAGTGTGGAGGATCAGTATAATGCAGGGTACGAGTGTGGAGGATCAGTACATTGCAGGGTACGAGTGTGGAGGATCAGTACAATGCAGGGTACGAGTGTGGAGGATCAGTATAATGCAGGGTACGAGTGTGGAGGATCAGTACAATGCAGGGTACGAGTGTGGAGGATCAGTATAATGCAGGGTACGAGTGTGGAGGATCAGTATAATGCAGGGTACGAGTGTGGAGGATCAGTATAATGCAGGGTACGAGTGTGGAGGATCAGTACATTGCAGAGCACGAGTGTGGAGGATCAGTACAATGCAGAGCACGAGTGTGGAGGATCAGTACATTGCAGGGTACGAGTGTGGAGGATCAGTACAATGCAGGGTACGAGTGTGGAGGATCAGTATAATGCAGGGTACGAGTGTGGAGGATCAGTACAATGCAGGGTACGAGTGTGGAGGATCAGTACAATGCAGGGTACGAGTGTGGAGGATCAGTACAATGCAGGGTACGAGTGTGGAGGATCAGTACAATGCAGGGTACGAGTGTGGAGGATCAGTACAATGCAGGGTACGAGTGTGGAGGATCAGTACAATGCAGGGTACGAGTGTGGAGGATCAGTACAATGCAGGGTACGAGTGTGGAGGATCAGTACAATGCAGGGTACGAGTGTGGAGGATCAGTACAATGCAGGGTACGAGTGTGGAGGATCAGTACAATGCAGGGTACGAGTGTGGAGGATCAGTACAATCATACCTCCCAACCGTCCCGGATACAGCGGGACAGTCCCTCTTCTGAGCCTTTGATCCCGGGTACCGCCCGTGAGGCTGTTTATCCCGGCTCCACCCACCCACTGTAGCCCCGCCTCGCTGTTTCTCCCTTCTACTATTCATTACAGAGCCGAGCGCGCACCTACTCCTGTGACTGCTGCTGAGGTATGAATCACCCCCTGCAGCAGAGCGACCCCCCTGCAGCAGAGCGACCCCCCTGCAGCAGAGCGACCCCCCCCCTGCAGCAGAGCGACCCCCCTGCAGCAGAGCGACCCCCCTGCAGCAGAGCGACCCCCCCCCTGCAGCAGAGCGACCCCCCCAGTCCCGGAGCCTGCGTTTCTCTGCAGCTGTTCTGACTCCCCGTGTGCGGCTTCTCACTGCTGCAGACACGCGGGGAGTCAGGAAGCTGAGGAGACCGTGCAATCAGCACTTCTCTCCTGCAGATAGCAGTGACAATAACCTATGCAGAGTGACATCTGCAGGCTTCTATTACCGATCAGTGGTCTCCTGCCTGTGGAGCAGAGCTGCTGGGTCCTAGCTTCCCAACAGCTTCAGCTCTGCTTTATCCTGGCTCCTCTACCAGTTAAAGGGAACATATCAGCAGAAATTTCACAATAAAAATAAAAGATTCCCCTTCTGCAGCTCCTGGGCTGCTTCTAGAAAGGTTCCTGTTGTTATTGTGCCCCCTTTGAGACCTACAAAAATACTTTATGAAGTCTTACCTTTTTGTATGCAAATGTGTTTTTATGGTCATGGGGGCGGGCTGTCTGGCGTCCGTTATTCCCCCTCCTGCCGCTTTACACAGTCCCCCATTGCTCATTTACATACACAAGGACGCCTTCCTCATGTAACTGTCCTCCCGAAGTTTTGCGCATGTGAACGCTTTTTCAGGTGATTGCGCAGGCACGAGATTATGGGCGGTGCTGTGATTGTCATCAGCAGCGTTAACCAAGTACCCGCCCATAATCTCGTGCCCGCACTTTTCCCTCTGACTCCACCGTTATGCGCAAGTGCTGGCCATATGAACCATGTTACCTATTACTGCTTGCACGAGATTATGGGCGGGTACTTGGATGACTTTGCTGATGACAATCACAGCGCCGCCCATAATCTCGCGCCCATGGTAATAGGTAACATGGTTCATATGGACAGTGCTTGCGCATAACGGTGGAGGCAGAGTGAGAAGCGCGGGCACGAGATTATGGGCGGGTACTTGGATGACTTTGCTGATGACAATCACAGCGCCGCCCATAATCTCGCGCCCACGGTAATAGGTAACATGGTTCATATGGACAGTGCTTGCGCATAACGGTGGAGGCAGAGTGAGAAGCGCGGGCACGAGATTATGGGCAGGTACTTGGATGACGCTGCTGATGACAATCACAGCGCCGCCCATAATCTCGCGCCCATGGTAATAGGTAACGTGGTTCATATGGCCAGTGCTTGCGCATAACGGTGGAGGCAGAGTGAGAAGCGCGGGCACGAGATTATGGGCAGGTACTTGGATGACGCTGCTGATGACAATTACAGCGCCGCCCATAATCTCGCGCCTGCGCAATCACCTCAAAAGCGTTCACACTTTGCACAGTGCTTACTCCCGCGAGAGTGGCACTGGGCATGCACAAAACTTCAGGAGGACAGTTACATGAGGAAGGCGTCCTCATGTATGGAAATGAGCAATGGGGGACGGCGTACAACGGCAGGAGGGGGAATAACGGACGCCAGGCAGCCCGCCCCCGTGACCATAAAAACAGATTTGCATACAAAAAGGTAAGACTTCATAAAGTATTATTTTAGGTCTCAAAGTGGGAACAATAGCAACAGGAACCTTTCCAGAAGCAGCCCAGGAGCTGCAGAGGGGAATCTTTTATTTTTTTTGCTAAATTTCTGGTGACAGGTTCCCTTTAAAGGGAACCTATCAGGTGCAATCTGCACTCAGAGCCAGGAGCAGTTCTGGGTGTATATTGCTAATCCCTCCCTAACTGTCCCTGTATACACCAGCATAGATAAAGGCATCTATAGAAAAAGTATTTTTAAAGAGCTTATATCTTATGCTAATTAGCGCGGGGACTAGTCCCAAGGGCGTTACTTCACTTGGCTAGTCGGCTCATATAGCGTATTAGTACTCACACAGGGGCGTAATAACATGCTAACATGCTATGCGAGCCGACTAGCCAAGTGAAGTAACGCCCTTGTGACTAGTCCCCGCGCTCATTAGCATAAGATATAAGATCTTTAAAAATATTTGTTCTTGATCTCTTTATCTATGCTAGTGTATACAGGGACGGTTAGGCAGGGATTAGCAATATACACCCAGAACTGCTCCTGGCTCTGAGTGCAGATTGCACCTGACAGGTTCACTTTAAAGGGAACCTGTCACCAGATTTGGGGCCTATAAGCTGCGGCCACCACCAGCGGGATCTTATGTACACATTCTAACATGCTGCATACCTCCCAACCGTCCCGGATACAGCGGGACTTTCACGCTTTACGTTGTTTGTCCCGTTGCCACGGGCGGGACGGCCGGCTCCCGGGCTCCGCCCACCCACTCTCTCTCCGCCTCCCTGCTTTTCCCTCCTACCATCCTAGTAGACGTGGCATAGAGAGGAGCGCTGCCTGTGCTGCTGCTGGTACAGTAAACTAATCTCCCCAGCGCTGATTTCCCTCCCTCCCCCCTCACCCCCGGCCGGAGCCTGTCTGTGCGGTCGGCCGGCCGCCTGTCTGTGCGGTCGGCCCGCCACCTGTCTGTGCGGGCGCCCCCCGCCGCCTGTCTGTGCGGGCGCCCCCCGCCGCCTGTCTGTGCGGGCGCCCCCCTGCCGCCTGTCTGTGCGGGCGCCCCCCTGCCGCCTGTCTGTGCGGGCGCCCCCCTGCCGCCTGTCTGTGCGGGCGCCCCCCTGCCGCCTGTCTGTGCGGGCGCCCCCCTGCCGCCTGTCTGTGCGGGCGCCCCCCTGCCGCCTGTCTGTGCGGGCGCCCCCCTGCCGCCTGTCTGTGCGGGCGCCCCCCTGCCGCCTGTCTGTGCGGGCGCCCCCCGCCGCCTGTCTGTGCGGGCGCCCCCCGCCGCCTGTCTGTGCGGGCGCCCCCCTGCCGCCTGTCTGTGCGGGCGCCCCCCTGCCGCCTGTCTGTGCGGGCGCCCCCCTGCCGCCTGTCTGTGCGGGCGGCCCGCCGCCTCATTGTGCGGGCGGCCCGCCGCCTGTCTGTGAAGGCGGCCGGCCGCCTGTCTGTGAAGGCGACCGGCCGCCTCACTGTGGCTGCCTGCGTGTCCGTGCTGGAGGCCCGCCGGCTGCCTGCGTGTCCGTGCTGGAGGCCCGCCGGCTGCCTGCGTGTCCGTGCTGGAGGCCCGCCGGCTGCCTGCGTGTCCGTGCTGGAGGCCCGCCGGCTGCCTGCGTGTCCGTGCTGGAGGCCCGCCGGCTGCCTGCGTGTTTGTGCTGAATGGGTGTGGATGGGGAGTGGATATGGGCGTGACTGTGAAATGGGTGTGGTTAGGGGGCGTGGCCTAAAAATTTGTCCCTCTTTTCCTTCTTTCAAAGTTGGGAGGTATGGTACAATGCAGGGTACGAGTGTGGAGGATCAGTACAATCAGAGCACGAGTGTGGAGGATCAGTACATTGCAGAGCACGAGTGTGGAGGATCAGTATAATGCAGGGTACGAGTGTGGAGGATCAGTATAATGCAGGGTACGAGTGTGGAGGATCAGTATAATGCAGGGTACGAGTGTGGAGGATCAGTATAATGCAGGGTACGAGTGTGGAGGATCAGTATAATGCAGGGTACGAGTGTGGAGGATCAGTACAATGCAGAGCACGAGTGTGGAGGATCAGTACAATGCAGGGTACGAGTGTGGAGGATCAGTACAATGCAGAATACGAGTGTGGAGGATCAGTACAATGCAGGGTACGAGTGTGGAGGATCAGTACAATGCAGGGTACGAGTGTGGAGGATCAGTACAATGCAGGGTACGAGTGTGGAGGATCAGTACAATGCAGGGTACGAGTGTGGAGGATCAGTATAATGCAGGGTACGAGTGTGGAGGATCAGTACAATGCAGGGTACGAGTGTGGAGGATCAGTATAATGCAGGGTACGAGTGTGGAGGATCAGTACAATGCAGGGTACGAGTGTGGAGGATCAGTACAATGCAGGGTACGAGTGTGGAGGATCAGTACAATGCAGGGTACGAGTGTGGAGGATCAGTACAATGCAGGGTACGAGTGTGGAGGATCAGTACAATGCAGGGTACGAGTGTGGAGGATCAGTACAATGCAGGGTACGAGTGTGGAGGATCAGTACAATGCAGGGTACAAGTGTGGAGGATCCAATACAATGCAGGGTACGAGTGTGGAGGATCAGTACAATGCAGGGTACGAGTGTGGAGGATCAGTACAATGCAGAGGACGAGTGTGGAGGATCAGTACATTGCAGGGTACGAGTGTGGAGGATCAGTACAATGCAGGGTACGAGTGTGGAGGATCAGTACAATGCAGGGTACGAGTGTGGAGGATCAGTACAATGCAGGGTACGAGTGTGGAGGATCAGTACAATGCAGGGTACGAGTGTGGAGGATCAGTACAATGCAGGGTACGAGTGTGGAGGATCAGTATAATGCAGGGTACGAGTGTGGAGGATCAGTACAATGCAGGGTACGAGTGTGGAGGATCAGTATAATGCAGGGTACGAGTGTGGAGGATCAGTATAATGCAGGGTACGAGTGTGGAGGATCAGTATAATGCAGGGTACGAGTGTGGAGGATCAGTACAATGCAGGGTACGAGTGTGGAGGATCAGTACATTGCAGGGTACGAGTGTGGAGGATCAGTACAATGCAGGTTACGAGTGTGGAGGATCAGTACATTGCAGGGTACGAGTATGGAGGATCAGTACAATGCAGGGTACGAGTGTGGAGGATCAGTACAATGCAGGGTACGAGTGTGGAGGATCAGTACAATGCAGGGTACGAGTGTGGAGGATCAGTACAATGCAGGGTACGAGTGTGGAGGATCAGTATAATGCAGGGTACGAGTGTGGAGGATCAGTACATTGCAGAGCACGAGTGTGGAGGATCAGTACAATGCAGGGTACGAGTGTGGAGGATCAGTACATTGCACGGTACGAGTGTGGAGGATCAGTACAATGCAGGGTACGAGTGTGGAGGATCAGTACAATGCAGAGCACGAGTGTGGAGGATCAGTACAATGCAGAGGACGAGTGTGGAGGATCAGTACAATGCAGGGTACGAGTGTGGAGGATCAGTACAATCAGAGCACGAGTGTGGAGGATCAGTACATTGCAGAGCACGAGTGTGGAGGATCAGTATAATGCAGGGTACGAGTGTGGAGGATCAGTATAATGCAGGGTACGAGTGTGGAGGATCAGTATAATGCAGGGTACGAGTGTGGAGGATCAGTATAATGCAGGGTACGAGTGTGGAGGATCAGTATAATGCAGGGTACGAGTGTGGAGGATCAGTACAATGCAGAGCACGAGTGTGGAGGATCAGTACAATGCAGGGTACGAGTGTGGAGGATCAGTACAATGCAGAATACGAGTGTGGAGGATCAGTACAATGCAGGGTACGAGTGTGGAGGATCAGTACAATGCAGGGTACGAGTGTGGAGGATCAGTACAATGCAGGGTACGAGTGTGGAGGATCAGTACAATGCAGGGTACGAGTGTGGAGGATCAGTATAATGCAGGGTACGAGTGTGGAGGATCAGTACAATGCAGGGTACGAGTGTGGAGGATCAGTACAATGCAGGGTACGAGTGTGGAGGATCAGTACAATGCAGGGTACGAGTGTGGAGGATCAGTACAATGCAGGGTACGAGTGTGGAGGATCAGTACAATGCAGGGTACGAGTGTGGAGGATCAGTACAATGCAGGGTACGAGTGTGGAGGATCAGTACAATGCAGGGTACGAGTGTGGAGGATCAGTACAATGCAGGGTACGAGTGTGGAGGATCCAATACAATGCAGGGTACGAGTGTGGAGGATCAGTACAATGCAGGGTACGAGTGTGGAGGATCAGTACAATGCAGAGGACGAGTGTGGAGGATCAGTACATTGCAGGGTACGAGTGTGGAGGATCAGTACAATGCAGGGTACGAGTGTGGAGGATCAGTACAATGCAGGGTACGAGTGTGGAGGATCAGTACAATGCAGGGTACGAGTGTGGAGGATCAGTACAATGCAGGGTACGAGTGTGGAGGATCAGTACAATGCAGGGTACGAGTGTGGAGGATCAGTATAATGCAGGGTACGAGTGTGGAGGATCAGTATAATGCAGGGTACGAGTGTGGAGGATCAGTATAATGCAGGGTACGAGTGTGGAGGATCAGTACAATGCAGGGTACGAGTGTGGAGGATCAGTACATTGCAGGGTACGAGTGTGGAGGATCAGTACAATGCAGGTTACGAGTGTGGAGGATCAGTACATTGCAGGGTACGAGTATGGAGGATCAGTACAATGCAGGGTACGAGTGTGGAGGATCAGTACAATGCAGGGTACGAGTGTGGAGGATCAGTACAATGCAGGGTACGAGTGTGGAGGATCAGTACAATGCAGGGTACGAGTGTGGAGGATCAGTATAATGCAGGGTACGAGTGTGGAGGATCAGTACATTGCAGAGCACGAGTGTGGAGGATCAGTACAATGCAGGGTACGAGTGTGGAGGATCAGTACATTGCAGGGTACGAGTGTGGAGGATCAGTACAATGCAGGGTACGAGTGTGGAGGATCAGTACAATGCAGAGCACGAGTGTGGAGGATCAGTACAATGCAGAGGACGAGTGTGGAGGATCAGTACAATGCAGGGTACGAGTGTGGAGGATCAGTACAATCAGAGCACGAGTGTGGAGGATCAGTACATTGCAGAGCACGAGTGTGGAGGATCAGTATAATGCAGGGTACGAGTGTGGAGGATCAGTATAATGCAGGGTACGAGTGTGGAGGATCAGTATAATGCAGGGTACGAGTGTGGAGGATCAGTACAATGCAGAATACGAGTGTGGAGGATCAGTACAATGCAGGGTACGAGTGTGGAGGATCAGTACAATGCAGGGTACGAGTGTGGAGGATCAGTACAATGCAGGGTACGAGTGTGGAGGATCAGTACAATGCAGGGTACGAGTGTGGAGGATCAGTATAATGCAGGGTACGAGTGTGGAGGATCAGTACAATGCAGGGTACGAGTGTGGAGGATCAGTACAATGCAGGGTACGAGTGTGGAGGATCAGTACAATGCAGGGTACGAGTGTGGAGGATCAGTACAATGCAGGGTACGAGTGTGGAGGATCAGTATAATGCAGGGTACGAGTGTGGAGGATCAGTATAATGCAGGGTACGAGTGTGGAGGATCAGTACAATGCAGGGTACGAGTGTGGAGGATCAGTACAATGCAGGGTACGAGTGTGGAGGATCAGTACAATGCAGGGTACGAGTGTGGAGGATCCAATACAATGCAGGGTACGAGTGTGGAGGATCAGTACAATGCAGGGTACGAGTGTGGAGGATCAGTACAATGCAGAGGACGAGTGTGGAGGATCAGTACATTGCAGGGTACGAGTGTGGAGGATCAGTACAATGCAGGGTACGAGTGTGGAGGATCAGTACAATGCAGGGTACGAGTGTGGAGGATCAGTACAATGCAGGGTACGAGTGTGGAGGATCAGTACAATGCAGGGTACGAGTGTGGAGGATCAGTACAATGCAGGGTACGAGTGTGGAGGATCAGTATAATGCAGGGTACGAGTGTGGAGGATCAGTATAATGCAGGGTACGAGTGTGGAGGATCAGTATAATGCAGGGTACGAGTGTGGAGGATCAGTACAATGCAGGGTACGAGTGTGGAGGATCAGTACATTGCAGGGTACGAGTGTGGAGGATCAGTACAATGCAGGTTACGAGTGTGGAGGATCAGTACATTGCAGGGTACGAGTATGGAGGATCAGTACAATGCAGGGTACGAGTGTGGAGGATCAGTACAATGCAGGGTACGAGTGTGGAGGATCAGTACAATGCAGGGTACGAGTGTGGAGGATCAGTACAATGCAGGGTACGAGTGTGGAGGATCAGTATAATGCAGGGTACGAGTGTGGAGGATTAGTACATTGCAGAGCACGAGTGTGGAGGATCAGTACAATGCAGGGTACGAGTGTGGAGGATCAGTACATTGCAGGGTACGAGTGTGGAGGATCAGTACAATGCAGGGTACGAGTGTGGAGGATCAGTACAATGCAGAGCACGAGTGTGGAGGATCAGTACAATGCAGAGGACGAGTGTGGAGGATCAGTACAATGCAGGGTACGAGTGTGGAGGATCAGTATAATGCAGGGTACGAGTGTGGAGGATCAGTACAATGCAGGGTACGAGTGTGGAGGATCAGTACAATGCAGAGCACGAGTGTGGAGGATGAATACAATGCAGGGTACGAGTGTGGAGGATCAGTATAATGCAGGGTACGAGTGTGGAGGATTAGTACATTGCAGAGCACGAGTGTGGAGGATCAGTACAATGCAGGGTACGAGTGTGGAGGATCAGTACATTGCAGGGTACGAGTGTGGAGGATCAGTACAATGCAGGGTACGAGTGTGGAGGATCAGTACAATGCAGAGCACGAGTGTGGAGGATCAGTACAATGCAGAGGACGAGTGTGGAGGATCAGTACAATGCAGGGTACGAGTGTGGAGGATCAGTATAATGCAGGGTACGAGTGTGGAGGATCAGTACAATGCAGGGTACGAGTGTGGAGGATCAGTACAATGCAGAGCACGAGTGTGGAGGATCAGTACAATGCAGGGTACGAGTGTGGAGGATCAGTACATTGCAGGGTACGAGTGTGGAGGATCAGTACAATGCAGGGTACGAGTGTGGAGGATCAGTACAATGCAGGGTACGAGTGTGGAGGATCAGTATAATGCAGGGTACGAGTGTGGAGGATCAGTATAATGCAGGGTACGAGTGTGGAGGATCAGTACAATGCAGGGTACGAGTGTGGAGGATCAGTACAATGCAGGGTACGAGTGTGGAGGATCAGTACAATGCAGGGTACGAGTGTGGAGGATCAGTACAATGCAGGGTACGAGTGTGGAGGATCAGTACAATGCAGGGTACGAGTGTGGAGGATCAGTACAATGCAGGGTACGAGTGTGGAGCATCAGTACAATGCAGGGTACGAGTGTGGAGCATCAGTACAATGCAGGGTACGAGTGTGGAGGATCAGTACAATGCAGGGTACGAGTGTGGAGGATCAGTACAATGCAGAAGACGAGTGTGGAGGATCAGTACAATGCAGGGTACGAGTGTGGAGGATCAGTACAATGCAGGGTACGAGTGTGGAGGATGAGTACAATGCAGGGTACGAGTGTGGAGGATCAGTATAATGCAGGGTACGAGTGTGGAGGATGAGTACAATGCAGGGTACGAGTGTGGAGGATCAGTATAATGCAGGGTACGAGTGTGGAGGATCAGTACAATGCAGAGCACGAGTGTGGAGGATCAGTACAATGCAGGGTACGAGTGTGGAGGATCAGTACAATGCAGAATACGAGTGTGGAGGATCAGTACAATGCAGGGTACGAGTGTGGAGGATCAGTACAATGCAGGGTACGAGTGTGGAGGATCAGTACAATGCAGGGTACGAGTGTGGAGGATCAGTATAATGCAGGGTACGATTGTGGAGGATCAGTACAATGCAGGGTACGAGTGTGGAGGATCAGTACAATGCAGGGTACGAGTGTGGAGGATCAGTACAATGCAGGGTACGAGTGTGGAGGATCAGTACAATGCAGGGTACGAGTGTGGAGGATCAGTACAATGCAGGGTACGAGTGTGGAGGATCAGTACAATGCAGGGTACGAGTGTGGAGGATCAGTACAATGCAGGGTACGAGTGTGGAGGATCCAATACAATGCAGGGTACGAGTGTGGAGGATCAGTACAATGCAGGGTACGAGTGTGGAGGATCAGTACAATGCAGAGGACGAGTGTGGAGGATCAGTACATTGCAGGGTACGAGTGTGGAGGATCAGTACAATGCAGGGTACGAGTGTGGAGGATCAGTACAATGCAGGGTACGAGTGTGGAGGATCAGTACAATGCAGGGTACGAGTGTGGAGGATCAGTATAATGCAGGGTACGAGTGTGGAGGATCAGTATAATGCAGGGTACGAGTGTGGAGGATCAGTATAATGCAGGGTACGAGTGTGGAGGATCAGTACAATGCAGGGTACGAGTGTGGAGGATCAGTACATTGCAGGGTACGAGTGTGGAGGATCAGTACAATGCAGGTTACGAGTGTGGAGGATCAGTACATTGCAGGGTACGAGTATGGAGGATCAGTACAATGCAGGGTACGAGTGTGGAGGATCAGTACAATGCAGGGTACGAGTGTGGAGGATCAGTACAATGCAGGGTACGAGTGTGGAGGATCAGTACAATGCAGGGTACGAGTGTGGAGGATCAGTACATTGCAGAGCACGAGTGTGGAGGATCAGTACAATGCAGGGTACGAGTGTGGAGGATCAGTATAATGCAGGGTACGAGTGTGGAGGATCAGTACATTGCAGAGCACGAGTGTGGAGGATCAGTACAATGCAGGGTACGAGTGTGGAGGATCAGTACATTGCAGGGTACGAGTGTGGAGGATCAGTACAATGCAGGGTACGAGTGTGGAGGATCAGTACAATGCAGAGCACGAGTGTGGAGGATCAGTACAATGCAGAGGACGAGTGTGGAGGATCAGTACAATGCAGGGTACGAGTGTGGAGGATCAGTATAATGCAGGGTACGAGTGTGGAGGATCAGTACAATGCAGGGTACGAGTGTGGAGGATCAGTACAATGCAGGGTACGAGTGTGGAGGATCAGTACATTGCAGAGGACGAGTGTGGAGGATCAGTACAATGCAGGGTACGAGTGTGGAGGATCAGTATAATGCAGGGTACGAGTGTGGAGGATCAGTACAATGCAGGGTACGAGTGTGGAGGATCAGTACAATGCAGGGTACGAGTGTGGAGGATCAGTATAATGCAGGGTACGAGTGTGGAGCATCAGTACAATGCAGGGTACGAGTGTGGAGGATCAGTACAATGCAGAAGACAAGTGTGGAGGATCAGTACAATGCAGGGTACGAGTGTGGAGGATCAGTACAATGCAGGGTACGAGTGTGGAGGATCAGTACAATGCAGGGTACGAGTGTGGAGGATGAGTACAATGCAGGGTACGAGTGTGGAGGATGAGTACAATGCAGGGTACGAGTGTGGAGGATCAGTACAATGCAGGGTACGAGTGTGGAGGATCAGTACAATGCAGGGTACGAGTGTGGAGGATCAGTACAATGCAGGGTACGAGTGTGGAGGATCAGTACAATGCAGGGTACGAGTGTGGAGGATCAGTACAATGCAGGGTACGAGTGTGGAGGATCCAGTACAATGCAGGGTACGAGTGTGGAGGATCAGTACAATGCAGGGTACGAGTGTGGAGGATCAGTACAATGCAGGGTACGAGTGTGGAGGATCAGTACAATGCAGAGGACGAGTGTGGAGCATCAGTACAATGCAGGGTACGAGTGTGGAGGATCAGTACAATGCAGAAGACGAGTGTGGAGGATCAGTACAATGCAGGGTACGAGTGTGGAGGATCAGTACAATGCAGGGTACGAGTGTGGAGGATCAGTACAATGCAGGGTACGAGTGTGGAGGATGAGTACAATGCAGGGTACGAGTGTGGAGGATCAGTATAATGCAGGGTACGAGTGTGGAGGATCAGTATAATGCAGGGTACGACTGTGGAGGATCAGTACAATGCAGGGTACGAGTGTGGAGCATCAGTACAATGCAGGGTACGAGTGTGGAGGATCAGTACAATGCAGGGTACGAGTGTGGAGGATCAGTATAATGCAGGGTACGAGTGTGGAGGATCAGTACAATGCAGGGTACGAGTGTGGAGGATGAGTACAATGCAGGGTACGAGTGTGGAGGATGAGTACAATGCAGGGTACGAGTGTGGAGGATCAGTACATTGCAGAGGACGAGTGTGGAGGATCAGTACATTGCAGGGTACGAGTGTGGAGGATCAGTATAATGCAGGGTACGAGTGTGGAGGATCAGTATAATGCAGGGTACGAGTGTGGAGGATCAGTACAATGCAGGGTACGAGTGTGGAGGATCAGTACAATGCAGGGTACGAGTGTGGAGGATCAGTATAATGCAGGGTACGAGTGTGGAGGATCAGTACAATGCAGGGTACGAGTGTGGAGGATCAGTACAATGCAGGGTACGAGTGTGGAGGATCAGTATAATGCAGGGTACGAGTGTGGAGGATCAGTATAATGCAGGGTACGAGTGTGGAGGATCAGTACAATGCAGGGTACGAGTGTGGAGGATCAGTACAATGCAGGGTACGAGTGTGGAGGATCAGTACAATGCAGGGTACGAGTGTGGAGGATCCAATACAATGCAGGGTACGAGTGTGGAGGATCAGTACAATGCAGGGTACGAGTGTGGAGGATCAGTACATTGCAGGGCACGAGTGTGGAGGATCAGTACAATGCAGAGGACGAGTGTGGAGGATCAGTACATTGCAGAGGACGAGTGTGGAGGATCAGTACATTGCAGAGGACGAGTGTGGAGGATCAGTACAATGCAGGGTACGAGTGTGGAGGATCAGTACAATGCAGGGTACGAGTGTGGAGGATCAGTACAATGCAGGGTACGAGTGTGGAGGATCAGTACAATGCAGAGGACGAGTGTGGAGGATCAGTATAATGCAGGGTACGAGTGTGGAGGATCAGTATAATGCAGGGTACGAGTGTGGAGGATCAGTACAATGCAGGGTACGAGTGTGGAGGATCAGTATAATGCAGGGTACGAGTGTGGAGGATCAGTACAATGCAGGGTACGAGTGTGGAGGATCAGTATAATGCAGGGTACGAGTGTGGAGGATCAGTATAATGCAGGGTACGAGTGTGGAAGATCAGTATAATGCAGGGTACGAGTGTGGAGGATGAATACAATGCAGGGTACGAGTGTGGAGGATGAATACAATGCAGGGTACGAGTGTGGAGGATGAGTACAATGCAGGGTACGAGTGTGGAGGATCAGTATAATGCAGGGTACGAGTGTGGAGGATCAGTACAATGCAGGGTACGAGTGTGGAGGATCAGTACAATGCAGGGTACGAGTGTGGAGGATCAGTACAATGCAGGGTACGAGTTTGGAGGATCAGTACAATGCAGGGTACGAGTGTGGAGGATCAGTACAATGCAGGGTACGAGTGTGGAGGATCCAATACAATGCAGGGTACGAGTGTGGAGGATCAGTACAATGCAGGGTACGAGTGTGGAGGATCAGTACATTGCAGGGCACGAGTGTGGAGGATCAGTACAATGCAGAGGACGAGTGTGGAGGATCAGTACATTGCAGAGGACGAGTGTGGAGGATCAGTACATTGCAGAGGACAAGTGTGGAGGATCAGTACAATGCAGGGTACGAGTGTGGAGGATCAGTACAATGCAGAGGACGAGTGTGGAGGATCAGTACAATGCAGGGTACGAGTGTGGAGGATCAGTACATTGCAGAGGACGAGTGTGGAGGATCAGTACATTGCAGAGGACGAGTGTGGAGGATCAGTACAATGCAGAGGACGAGTGTGGAGGATCAGTACAATGCAGGGTACGAGTGTGGAGGATCAGTACAATGCAGGGTACGAGTGTGGAGGATGAGTACAATGCAGGGTACGAGTGTGGAGGATCAGTATAATGCAGGGTACGAGTGTGGAGGATCAGTATAATGCAGGGTACGAGTGTGGAGGATCAGTATAATGCAGGGTACGAGTGTGGAGGATCAGTACAATGCAGGGTACGAGTGTGGAGGATCAGTATAATGCAGGGTACGAGTGTGGAGGATCAGTATAATGCAGGGTACGAGTGTGGAGGATCAGTATAATGCAGGGTACGAGTGTGGAGGATCAGTATAATGCAGGGTACGAGTGTGGAGGATCAGTACAATGCAGGGTATGAGTGTGGAGGATCAGTACAATGCAGGGTACGAGTGTGGAGGATCAGTATAATGCAGGGTACGAGTGTGGAGGATCAGTACAATGCAGGGTACGAGTGTGGAGCATCAGTACAATGCAGGGTACGAGTGTGGAAGATCAGTATAATGCAGGGTACGAGTGTGGAGGATGAATACAATGCAGGGTACGAGTGTGGAGGATCAGTACAATGCAGGGTACGAGTGTGGAGGATCAGTACATTGCAGGGCACGAGTGTGGAGGATCAGTACAATGCAGAGGACGAGTGTGGAGGATCAGTACATTGCAGAGGACTAGTGTGGAGGATCAGTACATTGCAGAGGACGAGTGTGGAGGATCAGTACAATGCAGGGTACGAGTGTGGAGGATCAGTACATTACAGAGGACGAGTGTGGAGGATCAGTACATTGCAGAGGACGAGTGTGGAGGATCAGTACAATGCAGAGGACGAGTGTGGAGGATCAGTACAATGCAGAGTACGAGTGTGGAGGATCAGTACATTGCAGGGCACGAGTGTGGAGGATCAGTACAATGCAGAGGACGAGTGTGGAGGATCAGTACATTGCAGAGGACGAGTGTGGAGGATCAGTACATTGCAGAGGACGAGTGTGGAGGATCAGTACAATGCAGGGTACGAGTGTGGAGGATCAGTACAATGCAGAGGACGAGTGTGGAGGATCAGTACATTGCAGAGGACGAGTGTGGAGGATCAGTACATTGCAGAGGACGAGTGTGGAGGATCAGTACAATGCAGAGGACGAGTGTGGAGGATCAGTACAATGCAGGGTACGAGTGTGGAGGATCAGTACAATGCAGAGGACGAGCTGTTTGTTGTCCTACTGTAGGAGAGTGAAAGTGAGTTCAGAGATTCAAATGACTTTGTTGGAATCTGTCTTTTTAGTTAATCACTATAAGGGCTCATGCGCACGGTACTTATTTTTTTGCGTTTGTGCAGCGTTTTGAGCTGCAGCGTCACATTGTCAAAGTGCATGTGTTCTGGTTCCCCAGCAAAGCCTATGAGAATCATACAAAATCCGTGAGTACAATGCTTTTTGAAATGCAGAGTTTTAATTGTCAAAAATTTGACAAAATCTCTGCTTTTAGAAACGCAGCATGTCACTTCTTTTGAGCGTTTTGGCAGCGTTCTACACCCATTGAAATCAATGAGTTGTAGAAAAATGCTACCAAAATGCTAAGCAGTGCTTTTGCATTGCATTTTTGTTGCGATCCACATGTTTTTTTAACATAATAAACGCATGTCTTTTGGTCTCTCTCTCTCTGTCGGTCGGTCTCTCTCTCTCTCTGTCCATGTCGGTCTCTCCCTCCCACCCCCTCTCTCATACTCACCGATCCACGATCACCGGCCCTGCGCTACACTGTGGCGGCTTCTCCTCTTTTGAAAATGCCGGCCGCTCATTAATCCATCTCATATTCCCTGCTTCCCCCGCCCACTGGCGCCTATGATTGGTTGCAGTCAAACACACCCACACGCTGAGTGACGGCTGTCTCATGCAACCAATCACAGCCGCCTGTGGGCGTGTCTATATCAAGCAGTAAAAAAAATAAATAATTTAAAAAAAAACGACGTGTGGTCCCCCCCAATTTGGATACCAGCCAGGGTAAAGCCACACAGCAGAAGGCTGGTATTCTCAGGATGGGGAGCTCCATGTTATGGGGAGCCCCCCAGCCTAACAATATCAGCAAGCAGCCGCCCGGAATTGCTGCACCATTAGTTGCGACAATCCCGGGACTCTACCTGGCTCATCCCGAATTGCCCTGGTGTGGTGGCAAACGGGGTAATAAGGAGTTAATGGCAGCAGCTCATAGCTGCCACTAAGTCTTAGTTTAATCATGGCAGGCGTCTCCCCGAGATACCTTCCATGTAAGTTAAAGAAAATAAACACACACATCCAAAAAATCCTTTATTTGTAATAAAAGACAAAAAAACACCCTCTTTCACCACTTTATTAACCCCTCAAAAACACCTCCAGGTCCAAGGTAATCCACGCAAAGGTCCCACGACGCTTTCAGCTCTGCTACATCGGAAGCTGACAGGAGCGGCAGTAGAACACCGCAGCTCCTGTCAGCTCCATGCAGCAACTGAAGTGAGTTGTGCGATCAGCTGTGCTGTCACTGAGGTTACTCGCAGCCACCGCTCTCAGGTGGAGGACTGCAGCTGTGGCCGCGCGTAACCTGAGTGAAAGCACAGCTGATCGCGTGGCTCACTGCAGTCACTCAGGGGATTTGCGATCACAGGTGAGTTCTTCACGTGTGAACGCAAATCAGGCTGCGACAGAGAGAGAGAGAGACGCTCAATGTCAGTGAAATCGGGTGAAGCTCTGACGTCACTGCTGCGGACTCCTGTGTCCTATCACTGACCTCGGAGGTTCATCTGAGTTCATGACAGTACACAGAGACAGAGCCGCGGCATGACAATGAAGTCGGGTGAAGTTCATCCGAGTTCATTCTCATCGCCCGGCTCTGTGTGTCTGCTGTCAGCGGGCATGTAGCAGAGCTGGGGGACCACACAACAAAAATGCATCCAAAACGCATGTAAAATGCATGCAAAATGCATCCAAAATACATGCGTTTTGTATGCATTCTTATTGTCAACACGCAGCGTCACGTCTGCCAGAGGGTGCATTTATTTCTGCACTGGCCAGGATGCAACGTGCGCATGAGCCCTAATAGTAGTTCAGGGTAGATTTTTATGACGACAGCTTTTATATTCTATACGTATTAGATAAATGTTCACAAAGCCCTCATGTTTATCAAGTCAGCAGTTGGTGTAATGCACTGGTGGGAACCTTTTCTTCTGCAAGACAGTGATCCTGTTATGTTTTGTCAATCATTTAATTAACTCACTGACAATGAACCGCTTCTCTTTGGTGAGATGTGAGATGAGAGGTGGTATTGATGATGTTATCACTCGAAACTCCATTTCCAGATTTACATCGGTCTGGAGCGCAGTGGACTGTTGATGGATTTTGAAAAGAACATTTTGAGCCCTAAAGGCCCAGTCACACTAAAGAACTTACCAGCGATCCCAACAACGATACAACCTGATAGGGATCGCTGGTAAGTTGCTAGGAGGTCGCTGGTGAGATGTCACACTAAGCGACGCTCCAGCGATCCCACCAGCAACCTGACTTTCTCAGGGATCGCTGGAGCGTCGCTACACGTGGAAGCATGCTGCGCTTGGTAACTAAGGTAAATATCGGGTAACCAACCCGATATTTACCTTGGTTACCAGCGCACACCGCTTAGCGCTGGCTCTCTGCACACCTAGCCACAGTACACATCGGGTTAATTACCCGATGTGTACTCTGCTACGTGTGCAGGCAGCAGGAGCCGGCCTCTGCGGACGCTGGTTACCACGGTAAACATCGGGTAACCAAGAAGCTCTTACCTTGGTTACCCGATATTTACCTTTGTTACCAGCATCCACCGCTCTCAGCTGTCAGTGCCGGCTCCCTGCTCTCTGCACTCCTAGCCACAGTACACATCGGGTTAATTACCCGATGTGTTCTGTGGCTATGTGTGCAGGGAGCAGGGAGCCGGCACTGACAGCTGAGAGCGGTGGACGCTGGTAACGAAGGTAAATATCGGGTAACCAAGGTAAGAGCTTCTTGGTTACCCGCTGTTTACCGTGGTTACCAGCATCCGCAGAAGCCGGCTCCTGCTGCCTGCACATTTAGTTGTTTCTCTGTCGCTGTCACACACAGCGATGTGTGCTTCACAGCGGGAGAGCAACAACTAAAAAATGGCCCAGGACATTCAGCAACAATCAACGACCTCACAGCAGGGGCCAGGTTGTTGCTGGATGTCACACACACCAGCATCGCTAGCAACATCGCTAGCAAGTTGTGCCTCAGCAGCGATGTTGCTAGCGATGTTGCTTAGTGTGACGGTACCTTAAGTTCTGAACACTGCTATATATTATGCTGCAGATCTCCTCACAGTGGGGAATTCATCACTGCTCATGTAACACTTATAGAACCCAAGCAAAGGAAAGTCTGCTGTATACATTGCATAGGAAACATCAAGACTGCTGTATATACATCAGCTAGGATACACTGGCGCTGTAGCATATACATACAGGAGACATTGGGGCTGCAGGCTATACATCACAGGAGACACTGCCATCTTTGTTGGTGGGATTGGGGTGCAGGACACTGGGGTCTCCAGGAATCTGTCTGGCGGCTGGAGAAAAGGACATAATTTACATCCCTTGGGACAGAGGTTCCCCACCCCTGGTCTAATGTATATAGACATCATCAGACTGAATCATTGCTGGAAACTTTGCTGAACTTCTACCTGTGTCATCTGTAGATAAGTAGTTCATGCATTTTCCCCTTGTGTGTCCTCCTTGTCTTCTTCAGTGTTTAGTGGGGTTTATGAAGAGCTCACCCCATCCGTTCCCTATTTAGGGCCAGCACTAGGGATACCTAGGGTCATGTATCCGGCTCGGCGCATAGGTGAGGAACCTATCTAAGGTGGTGAGGGACCCCAGGAACCAGCAGTATATTTGGTTAGGGGGTCAAGATCTTCCCTTTCCCAAGACACCTGGTTTCCCTTCCCTTTCGCCATTTGCTTGGTACTTCCCCGTGCCTAGCGTGACATCACCTGAACTGAGTGTGCACGCTTATAGAGGAGTCAAAAGGAATATTAGTTAGCCAATTGCCCTCTTTTCTGTATGACCCGTTTTTTGGACTCACAGGTGACACCTACAGTACATCTGAGACATTTATGTAATTTCACCTGATGAGCAGTGTATTGGTTATTTATTGGGCCATCGGCATCCTATGTAGACGACACAATTACCATAACACTAGGAATGCTCGATAATTTGCAGTGTAAATGCTCCTTTAGGCTACTTTCACAAATCAGTTTTTTGCCATCGGGCACAATCCGGTAAAAAACTGAAGCAACGAATCCATTGAAAAAACTGGTCCGTCGCATCAGTTTTTTCCATCCGTTTCTTCCGTTTTTCAATGGATCCGTTGTGATACTGAGCATGCTCAGTTTAAAAAAATGCAATCAGTTGGATTCCGTCATATGACGGATGACGCCGGATCCAGCGCCCATAGGCTCCCATTATACAACATACTGGACGGCGCCGTTGTCAATAAACGTTCCATGCTGTGTCTTTTCCGGCAGCTGGATGAAGAAATTTCGCAGGATCCTTGCAATGCAAGGCCATCCGGCACAATACGGCGCTAATACAAGTCAATGGGGAATAAAACGGATGCGGCGCCGAATCCGTTTTATCCGCATTTCGCCGGATTGTGGCTGACGGCAAAAACTGGATGTCTGAAAGCAGCCTAAAGGCCGCTTTACACGCTGCGATATCGTTACCGATATCGTTAGCGTGCGTACCCGCCCCCATCGGTTGTGCGACACTGGCAAATTGCTGCCCGTGGCGCACAACATCGCTCAGATCCGTCACACTACTTACCTGCCTAGCGACGTCGCTGTGACCGGCGAACCGCCTCCTTTCTAAGGGGGTGGTTCGTTCAGCGTCACAGCGACGTCACTAAGTGGGCGCCCAATAGAAGCGGAGGGGCGGAGATGAGCGGTACGTAACATCCTGCCCACCTCCTTCCTTTCGCATTGCCGGCGGCCGCAGGTACGGTGAGGTTCCTCGTTCCTGCGGTGTCACACATAGCGATGTGTGCTGCCGCAGGAACGACAAACAACATTGTACACGCAGCAGCAACGATAATTGGGATTAGGGGGGCATGTCAACGATTAGCGATTTTGCACGTTTTTGCGACGATGCAAAATCGCTCATAGGTGTCACACGCAATGACATCGCTAAAGCGACCGGATGTGCGTCACAAATTCCGTGACCCCAACGAGATCGCGTGAGTGATGTCGCAGCGTGTAAAGCGGCCTTTAGACTTCCATCTTCAGCCACATTGTCACTAAAGGGAAACATTCGTATGAAAGTCCCAGCAGCTATACCAAGATCTAGGCGAGGAGCTGTCGAGGAATGAAGAAGAAGAATATTAAATCTTCTATTTTTTATCTCCTACAAACAATTAAAATACGCCGGGGGGACCTAACAACCAATTTGCATTGCCATTAGGAAATCCATTTGGAGCCTCCATTGGGAATCCAGACAGAATTAATGAGTAGAATGCATTAACCCCTTAGATTATGTTCACAAATACGCTGCACAATGCCGGATCTGTCAAGAGCGGATACCCCTTGTGCCCGATTGGCTTCCTTACTAATAATATAGCCCATGGTACAGTCTGCCGGATTGACAATATACTGTGTTCACATGCAGTGCTCCACCGACAATTATTTCTTCCACTATACCCGGCACATCTCTGTCATTAGGTATTATCTCTGAGTACAGATGTCCGCTGATATTTGCCATCTATTGACCTGCTCCTGCGCTTCACAAATCATTCTGAGTGTATCTCCTACCACCTCCTATCTAAAAGGGTAATAACCTCTTAAATTATTCATGGGGCCAAGTGATCATTGTAGCAGATCAATTTGTCCTTATTTCATTGTTTTGAAAAAACCTAATGAAAAGTGATGCTGCCCACAATTAAAGGGGTCGTCTCATCTTGTTAAATGGATACAGTTGCAACATGGTAGTAAAAACAAGCAACTTTCCAATTTACTTCTCATTAAAATTTCTCTCCGTTCTCCGGAACAGAGGTATGTTTAGTTCTATAATGAACAGCTCCTTGCCTAGGTTTCTGGCCACCGCTGCTGCCTGTCAGAGGAGGCCAGTTTCCGAGGCAATGTGTGCTTTTTCCAAGCATTTTGTTTTAGAGCTTGTAAGCGCTGTTCTGAAGCTAGGCAGTTCACTGTATCCGACCAAAGTCAGTGTCCATGGGCTCTTACAATGCTGCAGAGGCCAAGCTCCAATCAGCAGAGTGCATAGTTTGGGCCAGCGGACCAAACCCGATACTAAGCCAAGCTTTCAATCTTCAGGAGTGCACCCCAAAGCAAGGAAGGTCAGGAGCGATGTGCTCTTGAAATGTCACGATGTGACTGTAGTAAAGGGAAGAACAGGGGCTCCTATGTTGTCCCTCATGCTAGGCTATCTCTAATCTCAGGGTTACCCCTAATGGTGTACTGTCCCGTGCCTGGCTAAGCTCCTGTCCATAACTGCTTTTATTTCCCCCTCTTACCAAGGAAGGTCCCAATGTTCCAGAAGTGAAGGGGTCAATGCCGTGTTGCCGCAAGAAATCCAGATAGTTGATTTATAAAAGCATTGTTTATTCAGTCAACGCGTTTCAGATATCAAGTCTCCATCAGGACTAAAAAAATCAACATTGTCTAAGTTACAATGTTAATTTTTCTGTCCTGATGTAGACTTGATCTCTGAAACGCGTTGACTAAAAAAACAATGCATTTTTAAATCAATAAACCGGAATCCTTGCGGCAGCGTGGCCTTGACCCCTTCACTTCTGGAACATTGGCATGATGGGACTGTGGCAGTCATTCTCTTCTACATATGACACTGTGGTTGTGACTTCTCACAACCCAATAAGGTGAGCCTTATTCTATTGTGGTCCCCCTGGGTTTACCAAGTAAGATCCGATTGCGCTTTCTCTTCTCCAGCCCTTGCTTTCCAAGGAAGGAAGGGGCAGGAGAGATGGAAACACAGATAAAGAGAGACAGGGGAAAAAAACAAAACTCTGACACACTGCAAATACACAGGAGCCAACAATGAGAGACTCAGGAGAAAAATAAGAGCAAGAAGGTAGCAACAAAAAGACAACAAGGGTTAATTCCACAATAACAAGTACTACAATAAATAGTCTGGATAGCAACACCTCACCAGACCAGCTAAGATAAACTATAGCTGGCACTAATGGAAGTGTCCAGCCAGCATATATAGGAGGAGAGCAGATGTGATTGGCTCCCCCACAACATGTGATCAGAGATGACTCACATGCAGACAAGCAGAATTTAACTCCTGCTAACCTGCCTATGAACTACCAATCTGTTGGTTGATGCCCAAGACTGTTTGTGCTGATCACATACCTCAGAAAAGTTGTCGGGCGGAGTGTCAGAATCAGTAGTTTGAAGAGATCCCAATGCCACCATGACAGTTGTCGGAGTAAAGGTGGTGTTACACACAGCGAAAACGACATCGCTGCTAAGTCGCCATGTTCTGTGACGTAGCAACGACCTCAACAGCGACGTTGCTGTGTGTGACACATAACGATCAGACCCCTGCTGCGAAATCGCTGCTTGCTCCTGAATATTCCAGGTCATTTTTTTGATCGCTGCTATCCCGCTGCGCCATGATGATAAGCTCAGCATCCTTGTGTTTGACACCGCAGCAGCGACGGTCGCGACGACGCTGAAGGCAGTGACGTAGGACTGAAGGCAGGACAAGGGCGTGTTTTTGCGGTGTATTTTGCAACGCCCCTACGACTCCGATTGGTGGTTACAACAGCGTTCCGATTGGGTACCTTGCCGAAGGCGTTACAGTGATTTCATTCCTTAAGTTCCATTCTTTGTTCCATGTAGTAGATTCTCTGTCTGGTGTCGCTAGTGTGTCGTTCTTTGTGGATCTCAATGAAATGAAATGGAATGAATGAAAGCACTACTGCGTCTTCCTTTGTTTGGCACGGTCACCCAATCAGGCGCCGCTGTAGCGATCACCAATCGGAACAGAGGGGCGTGAAAAAAGGCAACACAAAGGCGCTGTAGCGATCACCAATCGGAACAGAGGGGCGTGAAAAGAGGCAATGCAAAACATGTCTAGGAGTAAACACCACGCCTCTATCGAGGTCTGAGTCGTCGCATAGCGACGTGTGTGACACCGCACAATGACCGTTGAGGTCGCTATGATCGCTGCTCCGTCGCTGCTTAAAATTACATGTTTGACAGCTTATTAGCGATCATCTAAGGAAATGGTGACGTAACAGCGACGTCGATGTGTGTGAACCCAGCTTTAGTAAATACTTTCACGTGACATGAAGAGAGAAGAATGTGTCAGCCTCTTTAGCTCAGATATCACATTTTATAACCTTCAGCTTTAGACAGATCCCATCCTACTTTACATCGACTAGTTATGGTTTCGCAGCAGTATTTATTCTGATGGGATTGCAGAGTAAAATGGCATCTCGGTGCTATGGATATAATTTAATAACCCTGTGGCTTATGGAAGCTCCTCAACTAATAAACTATATTATGGGATTCCCTATCATACTTTTTATAGAAAGTGCAAAGATGGCATTTAGAGTCTTTTTTTTTTTTAATATATATCTAATTTACTGAGGTATGTAAAGTGCTGAACGTAGAGAAAAGAAGAGAAAAAGCCCTCTGCAGAGACGTCCGCTTGTAATGTCTCAAGAACAGTCAGAAAGCAATTTCATCCTTCAGTGGCGTTTATAGTGCCAGGTCCACTCCACAATTTGGTGCAGACATTTTTTGTGTGAATGTTACCTACACTGCAGATTGTTGGGGTAAGGAAGCACCTGTCCTTCTCCTTTTCCCACATTTAATGAAGGGGAAAAGAGACCTTACCCAAGTCCATGCCGACAATATGCAGGTAGCGCAGTGACTGGGGATGGGCTGCAGCGGTCTGGACTCGTGCAGTGCTCAGCAGAGAGATGTTGGAGGTGCCTTGTTTCTTGGTATGCGACAACTTATGTGTCTGAATTCCCCCCATGAGTAAGAATTAACCCTTGCAGGATGCAGCCACTTTCTAAGGCTGGATTTTTTTTCCCCAAAAAATGTTGTCACAAAGTGAGCAACATGACAAATCTGGCATCAATGGCGTATATGTCATGTTTCTCTCTGTTTTAGGAGTTTAGTGACAGGTTTTGGGTCTGAGTCTCACTTTTCCCTGTGAGACTGCTATTTAAATGTGTTTTCCTTTCCTTTGGCAGTTGTAGGGTATAGGCCCCACTCACACTTGCGCTATTTTGACGCAAACGGAATCCGTCAGTAATGTAGTACAGTTCATTTATTTACAGTGGAAGCACGACACCATGTGGACACAAGCGGCTACTGCATGACACACACACGCGGCATATTAACGCGCTTCCACTGTAAATAAATGAACTGTACTACATTACTGACGGATTCCGTTTGCGTCAAAATAGCGCAAGTGTGAAACTAGCCTAATTGCAATATTCCTTGACAGCAAGCAGGCCAATTACCATCCCAGGTGTTTCCAGTTTGGGACTTCTCCAGGTACCTTTTTATACCCTCTGCTACCAGCAGAGGGTGCCAGTTATTCTTGATTCATTTGGATTCTGGTCTTGGAGGTAGAAGGATTTGCTGTTACCCTCTGCCGTAGTTGCAGTGGTTACTGCAGCAGTCTGTTATGTTCCGCCTGTCTGTCTTTCCTGGTGTGTTGTTCTAGTGCAGGGATGGGGCTAGCATCGTTCTCCTGCCCACTCCTTAGGCAGGGGCTATTGTACGGTCATCTCAGGGCTTCAGATTATGGCTTGGCGACAGGTGAAGAACCTGTGTAGGGACTGGGTAGGAGTGCAGGGTACAACAGCAGGTAAGTGAAGGAGGTGTCCATCTTCCCTCTCACTAGTCCTAGGGACCACTATTGTTAAAGTGTCCCCGGTGTACCCCTTGTCTTGTTGTGGTATTTTCCCCGCTTAAAGGGAACCTGTCACCACTTTTTTGGCGTATAAGCTGTGGCCACCACTACCAAGCTCTTATATACAGCATTCTAACATGCTGTATATAAGAGCCCAGGCCGCTGTGTAGAACATAAAAAACACTTTATAATACTTATCTAACGGTCGCGCGGTTGGCCATATGGGCATATAGATTATAGCAACATGTGATAATAAAACTTAACCTTTAATTGGGTTATTAAAAATAACGTAAATACACACAGTGATCCTAACACCAATTAAAACCAGAAAAAATGTTGAGGCCAAAATGGTTCATGTGTTTTATGGCGTCAACATATTTCAATGTACAGGGGAATGGAAAACGTTCACCCTTTACCAACAACACAGGAGGGAAAACTTGTGTATAAATGTTATGGCACCACCAGTAAGCTAAATTTGTTGCTGGATATATATAGCCTACTGAAGATGTGTGTGATCACAATAGAGATAGTATGCCACTTGACCCAGTCAACGTTAGTGCCATAAGGTATGAATGAATGCAAGTAATTGCCCAGCTGTAAAATTATGCTAATGCAGCGTACCATCAAGGGACAATATAAGCAGAAACGTGCAACGTCAGTGGTGCTATCCAGAGGATGCTAGCTCCCAACTGGATATATTATGCTAGATACCAATTATATCTTACGGCGAGAAGCATATAACCAGAAAAAACGATGCAGAATCAAGGCCACTTAAAGTGGAACATTCGCACCCAATTCCTTCGTCCCATGGATGAATCAAGGTTCTCCCGTGTTGTTTAGTCCAAATACCGGCACGGTGGGAGTCGTGGCTTGGTCACCAGCCCTGTTTGGGATTAAACTGACCCTTTAGTTATGCACAATGACTCCCGCCCTTACAAGGGCAGTCCACAGCTGGCCCTGTTGTGGCTGACCCTTGGTAGACAAAAACAGGTGACTCCCGACGCGTTTCACATTATCTGTTCATCAGGGGAGGCATGAAGCACCTGAAAATCACAGCGGTGGCTCAACACAGAGCTCTAACCTATGCGGCCTGGTATCCATATGGGCGTATCCGTTCTCCGGTGGCGGCGCCGCCTCTTTCGGCCATCTTCGTCCTCCTTCTGACTCCTGTATGCATGACGCGTCCTACGTCATACACACTTGCCGATACTGCGCACTACAATACTTTGATCTGCCCTGCTCATGACCTGAATGCCGGCGAGTGTGGATGACGTCGGACACGTCATGCACTGCAGCTAGAGCAGATGGAAGACTAAGATGGCCGAAAGAGGCGGCACCGGAGAACGGAGACGCCCATATGGCCAACCGAGCGACCGTTGGCTAAGTATTATAAAGTGATTTTTATGTTCTACACAGCGGCCTGGGCTCTTATATACAGCATCTTAGAACGCTGTATATAAGAGCCCGGTGGCGGTGGCTGCAGCTTATAGGCCAAAAAAGAGATGACTGGTAAGTTGTGTTTGGCCTCATGACGGACTCTCCCCTAGCCCGTGCGGGACGATATAATAGAACAGCTGCACTTAAAACAGTCAAGAGTATTTTTTTAGGTGTGTCTTTTTAAAATGCACCCGCTTTAGAATCCACATAAGAAAAAAAAAACTTTACGTGAGCATGCGCTGAATCTAGATCTTTCCTAGATTTTCTAATTTTTTGGAGTGGACACATTAAACCAGAGGCCGAAACAGCAGAGAAGAGAAATGCTGGAGTTCTATCTGACATAGATACAATCTGAGATCTTTTTTTAATCTTGATTTTGATGCAAAATACAACTAATTTATTAATATTTCTCATAGATTAGATTACAATATGTTAGTGCAAGAAAAATACAGAGATATAAAATATATAAAACGTACAGTGTTAACATAGCACAAGAATAACCCTGTTTGGCATAGTTTCATGAGACTAAATGTCACAATTTCACTTACCGGCTGTGACACATTTCTGTTAGTTTCAGGAACCTTTTTTTAATTTAGTGCATCTGTGCCACCTAGTGGCCTTTGGCGGTAATGCAGCACCAAATGTACCCTGCTCCATTACAATAAAAAGAATATTTCCTTTTTTTTTATTGATGTCTTGGCAATTTTTCTCACCAAACCTGTTACTATTTGGAATTAAAGGAGTTAAAGGTTTTTACATGAATGAAATTGGGCTAAAGGCTGGAAATTCATTAAAATAACAAATAACTATTGTTTAATAGTTGATGCTGCCGGAGAGCTGCATGCTTTCACACATCCGGTTTTTGCAGTGCGGCTCAATCCGGCTCAAAAACCTATGCAACGGATGCGGCGAAAAAAACGGATCCGTTGCCTAAGTTTTTCCATTCGGCCCATCCGTTTTTTGACGGATGCGGCTTGATACTGATCATGCGCAGTGCAAAAAGCCGCATCCGGCATCCATAGGCTTCCATTGTATATTATAGTGTGTTGCAGTCTCTGACAATGATGTTAAGTTAATAGAGGGGGGAGGGGTCACTGTTTAACCTCTTCACGACCCTCCAATTTTGCGCTTTCCGTTTTCTTTCACCATTCTTCTTCCGAGAGGCGTAACTTTTTTTATTAGTCTATATGGTCATGTGAGGGCTCGTTTTTTTTGGGGAACAAGCTGTACTTTTACATGAAACCATGAGTTTTACCATATAGTGTACTGGAAAATGGCAAAAAAAATTCCAAATGCGGAAAAATTGCAAAAAAAGGGGGATTACACTATTGTTTTTGAGATATGTTATTCACTGTGTTCACTATATGGTAAAACTGATGTGTCAGTGTGATGCCTGAGGTCGGTGCGAGTTCGTAGGCACCAAACATGAACAAGTTTATTTTTAACTAAAGGGGTTAAAAAAAAGAAATCAGAAGTTTGTCCGAAAAAAGTGGCATATGTTTTGCGCCATTTTCTGCAAACTGTAGCATTCTCATTTTTGAGATCTATGGCTCAGTGACGGCTATGTTTTGCATCTCGAGCTGACATTTTTAATGGTACCATTTTTGTGCAGATGCAACGTTTTGATTGCCTGTTATTGCATTTTGCGCAAAATTTGTGGCGACCAAAAAACGTAATTTTGGTGTTTGGAATTTTTTGCCGCTACGCCATTTACTGTTCAGATTAATTGATGTTATATTTTGATAGAACGTAGCGTTTCTCAACGCGGCAATACCAAATATGTGTATTTTATAACCCTTTCATTTTCAATGGGGCGAATGGGGGGTAATTTGAACTTTTAGGTTTTTTAATTTTTTTTTTTAACTTTTTTTTTTTATTTTATTTTACTAGCTACCTATAATGATCAGCAGTCTGATCGCTCATTTATTTCTCCCGATCAGAGCAGCAACGCTCAGACCGGGAGAAATGATCATCTCTTGTAACAGCCAGTACTCGGCTGTTTGTTTACAGGACCAGCTACCGGAGTCATCACATGACCTTGTGCTACCATGACAATCACCGGATCCATGTGATCACGTCACTACTCACTACTTGTGAGTAGCGTTATAGCGCGATCACTATTATAATGGCACTGTCACATATTGACAGCGCCATTTAAGGGGTTAAAAGGCACGGGCGGAATGTGATTCCACTCGTGCCTAGCCGGCACAAATGTCAGCTGTACCAATAAGCTGAGATGTGCGCCGATCTCCCGTCCTAGCAGTCATAGTGTTAATCTCCCCTGTCTGCTGCCGGTAGCCAGGGGAGATTAACACTATGTATGCTAGGATGTAAGAATACTACCCGCGGCCGTTAAGGGGTTAATATCCTCATCTCTTTACCAGTATATAAAGTGTTTGCTTTGATGGTCTTTAATTAAGTAAGCCTTGTAGGTGGTGATTGTGAGTGGTGATGGTTTGTGTCCCTTTAAAGGAAACTTGTCACAAAGATTTTCCCTTATAGCCTGTGCCCACCACTAGTGATCCCTTATATACAGTATTCTAGAATGTGGGATATAAGAGTCCAGGCCGCTCTGTATAAGGTAAAAAAGAGCTTTTATTATACTGACCTGTAGGGCGATCTTCGTCCGTCACCCTCTCTCGTCCTTCCATTGCCATCCTCCTTCATGGCTTCGTGTGGATTACGCATCCTTCATCATAAACAAAGAGGCCGCCATTGAGCTCCTGTGCAGATGTGTGACGCCCTGGCAAAACCACAGCTCCGGGGTTGGAGCCCTGGTGCATTGGCTAGGTGGCAGACGGTGGCCCGTGTCTAGCAGGAGACGGGAAGTTGGCAGCCGGAGATCCGAGGTGGACCAGGGCAGGGTTGGAGCCTGCCGGTACCAACCCCGGAGAACCGACCCGGAAACCATGCACAGAGGCGGCACTTGGACCCTGAAGCCAGAACCGGAACCAACGGCTAAGCTAATTAACCAATTGAGGGCAGTATTATAGGTCCTGTCCCAATCTAAGTCCCGAAAAGTAGACAACCACTCACAGAGAGGGATAGGGCATCTTCCAGGGCCCGGTAGATCTCACGGGTCAGCGTCTGACGGGCACGGCTCCCAACAATAGTGTGACGCCCTGGCCAGCCAGGTGGTCACAAATAGGGCCCCACATTACACCTGTCCCTCATAGGTAACACACAGCCAAACACTAAAACCCTAGTCACCCCCTCAGGGCTTGATGGACACACCAGGGGGCGAAACCAGGCAGTTGGAAGACGCCCACCTAGGAGTCTCAGACAGCCTCAGGCGGGAAAGTAAACAGAACAGTCTAGAGTTCAAGTTGGAGAGGTGTGTGGGCTGGAGCTGTGTGCAGCTCCAGCAGAAGAGAGAAACCAATTTGAGCAAGTGCTAGGGTAGGAGCCCTGGTACCTTTGGCTAGGAGGCAGACGGCGGTCTCCATCTGCAGAAGCCGGGAAGACGGCTCGGTGGAACCGAGGTGTACCGGGACAGGGTTGTAGCCTGCCCGTACCGACCTGGGGAACCAAATCGGAAACCGGAGCACAAAGGGGGGTACTCAGACCCTGAAGCTAGGTCCAGAAGCTACTGGAGGCTAGCTAATTAACTGATTGAGGCCAGGACTAGAGGTCCTGTCCCACCCAAAGTCCCGACTGAAGACAACAGCCCAATGAGGGGGATAGAAAGCCACCGCCACGGCTCAGAGATTCGACGGGCCAGCGTCTGCAGGCAACGGGCTCCTTAGGCGACCACAAGCCGGGAGCGGACTCCTGAAGTTGCAAGCACAGGCAGTCCACCATCACACACAGGTGCAGGAGAAAGACAGAGACCACCAGCCGGGAGGGGGACCAGACTGCAGCTGGCTGTGGGCACCGACCACCATCACCTTGGTTTAGCAGAGACTCGTGTGTTTACTAATAGTGAGTACATCAGCACCCTCCGGTCGCTCATCTCCCTGCACCTCCCCCGGGTGCCCCGTAACTTCAGCGGTGGTGTCCACCTTCACCACATCCCGTGGGTGGCGTCACGAACTTAACACGGCTCCGGCCGTACACCTACGTCCCCAAACCACAACCCCCTTTTCAAGTTGAAGTGACCGCGAGACCCCCGGGTCCGGAGACCCTCGAACCACCCACTGAAGGTCCGGATCTGAGCAGCTCGGCTGCCGCGCTCGGGGCGGTACAATAGTACCAGGAGCGGACTCCCGCATTCCACACCGGGAATTCCACCACATCACAACACAGTGCAGAGGAAAGTGACACAGACCACCAACCCGGGTGGTGGACCAGAGTACACCCGGCCGCGGCAGCCGGCCACCAGCACCTTGGTTAATCACTGGACTTGTCTGATTTCTTAAAGCGTGAGTAGGCAGAAACTCCCTGGTCTGACCAGGCGCGCCGGCCCCTGCCATCACCGTCCCCTGCACCAAGTCACTGGGTCCCGGGGCAACCATCCCTACCCATGGAGGGTTTAACAACCAGCTGCCATCCCATCGCCCCCGGGTGTCCCACAACAGCAGCGGTGGTGCCATACTTCACCATGCACTGTGGGTGGCGTCACAGACTGATTACGGCAAGCCCCGTACAAATACGTCCCCTTTTCATTCGGAGTGTCCGCGTGAACCCCGGGTCCAGAGATTCCCTCAAGCCACGCTGCGGTTCTGGATCAGAGCAGTCCGGCTGCTACTGATGTGGGGGCGGCACAGATGCACTTTGCTGTGCCATGCTGAGGGCAAAGCAAAGTGCTGTAATGGGCAGGCGTGAGGAAAGGTCAAAGAACACTCGCACATGCGCTCTACAATACTTTGATCTGCCCTCAGCAGAAAATGGAAAAAAGATAAAAACTATGGCAAGAATGGGGTAAGCCTGTAGTACAGTAAATTGTTTCTAGTGAAGAGTGAGCACTAAGGGGTACTTTGCACACTACGACATCGCAAGCCGATGCTTGCGATGCGGAGCGCGATAGTACCCGCCCCCGTCGCAGCAGCGATATCTTGTGATCGCTGCCGTAGCGAACATTATCGCTACGGCAGCGTCACATGCACATACTTGCCCTGCGACGTTGCTCTGGCCGGCCACCCGCCCCCTTCCTAAGGGGGCGGGTCATGCGGCGTCACAGCGACGTCACACGGCAGGCGGCCAATAGAAGCGGAGGGGCGGAGATGAACGGGACGTAAACATCCTGCCCACCTCCTTCCTTCCGCATAACCGGCGTGAGCCGCGGTGAGGCAGGTAAGCTGATGTTCCTCGCTCCTGCGGCTTCTCACACAGCGATGTGTGCTGGCGCAGGAATGAGGAACAACATTGTACCGTCGCTGCCGCGAAATTATGAAAATGTCGGACACTACACCGATGATACGATTACGACGCTTTTGCGCTCGTTAATCGTATCAAAAACTTTACACACTGATATCGACAGCGACGCCGGATGTGCGTCACTTTCGATTTGACCCCATCGACATCGCAGCTGCGATGTTGTAGTGTGCAAAGCACCCCTAAGATGCTTGGGTGCTTGGTACTCGAATCGAACAAATTGTACTGCTCTGGTACTTATCCCCAGTAACAAATATAATGAAAATCTATGGGAATATTACTGAAATGTATGCAAACAGCGCACAAATGGAATGGGAATAGCATGGGGAAAACGCCTGGACACATCTCTGACTCCCAGGTTGCTGGTGACAAAAAACATTCACCGATATCGTCATTTTAACATTTTACTGCTGTACCGCCCCAGGGCTATGGGGTACTCGGTCCCAGGCGGTGTACTACTGGGACATGTCACTAGGTGGCCATTGCCCGGTTCCGTGACCCTGGGGTCGCTTTAAGGGGGTTATGTACAGGGGAGTATTTAATAAAGTTTGTATCGTGATGCCACTTGCGGGTTGCGGTTATGGTGATGGAACCGCCGCTGCACAGTTTGTCACCGGTGGGGCTGATGTTAGTGGCAGCCTGGATGTTGGGCCCTCCGCAAGTAGGGCCGGGGCCCGAAGAGGTAGGTGATCAAAGTAGGCGCTTAAAGAAGGTAGGCCACACAAATGATTGTAATGTAACTGGGTTCTTTACTCACGGCAGCTTGATAACTGGTACCCAAAAGGAAGGCTGGTGCTCACCTCTGGTTCCCTTAGTCCCAGTGCCAATTTAGTGGCCTGGTGGCTTCTTTCCCCTGCACCCTTCTCAAGTTGGTGGGTCCCTGTGGCTTGGAGCGCCTGGGGGTCCCCTCCTGTTTTTCTCTGTCTCTGGTCCGTACGGCGGACAGTGGGAATCCTGCTGTAGGGTCGGTGTTCTGTTCCGGTCCCTGGTTCTCCCGTCACTGCTGGTGCCCCCGGACTTCTAAGGTCAGTGAGGTCCTGGATGGTTCTCTCACTGTGCTGAGTTTATCAGGTCTGCCTGGAGCATTTGCCTGACCTATGGCTCTGTACACCGTCGGTGATATGGTTCCCGGAGTACTTCCCGGGTTCTCCACTGGCAACCACACGCCTGGGCCCTCAGATCACCGTCACACACTCCCCGTCAGTGCGGTTACGTCCGTCTCCTCTCACTTCACTTACTGACTCTCTGACTGTCTGCCCCCTCCCACTTGGATGAGGTCTAGTGGACTGGATCGGCTCCACCCCTGGGTGGCCATCCATTGGGTCCAAATCTGGGTTCAAATAGTCTGTCACCAGTCCTTGGGGATGGGGAAAACTGTGATTTTGGTGTGTTTTGCTGTTACCAGCACTGGTCTTCTAGGTTCCTGGGGGTAGGCCCTGCAACCTTGACAGGATGCAGTAGCTTGTAGTGCCCTGATGGGTGCAGGGGTGCTACACTACCTTATCTGGGCATGTGGTGTACATATACCGCATTTTTTGGTTTATAAGATGCACCGGATTATAAAACACACCCAAAATTTAGAGGAAAAAAAAGGGCGGGAGGGTGCGGCAGCAGTGGTGGAGTGGGGCCACAGGAGACAGTGTGGTGGTGGAGCAGTGAGATGCTGTGGGTGGTGCGTGGGTAACCCAGATGCTCACTGCAGGTGCTTTGAGGCAGCTAACATCCAGAAACTGTTGGCAGTGTGGGTTTTAAAGAAATGGCGCCCAAAGTCGGCGTGTGCCCAGATTGAGCTATCCGTTCAATTACAAGCTGAGATCTCATCAGCGCACGCACCACCTCCACATGCCATTTTCCTTAAGTTCGCTGCTGGGACATAATGGGCCAGAGACAACGCATGCACGGATGAGATCTTGAGCTGAGCGTTCCTTTTTCGCACGCGCTGACTCCGGGCGCAATTATTTGAAGCCCACATCACTAACCTTTTCAGGATGCAGCACAGCAGTCCCAGCACAGCAGCTCAGAGCTCCAGCAGCACAGAGTCCACATTGCCCCTGCCTCCTGCTACCCCTCTCCACCACCTACGGTAAGCTACATTCATATTATAAGATGCACTCCTCATTTTCCTCCTTTTAGGCCTCTAAAAATGATGTACTAGGGAATCATACACCCTTGAAAAAAAAGAGTAAGGGTTGCATCATGACCCTGTTGATATGGTGGAGGAAGAGAAAGATGCCATAAAGAAGAAAATAAAAACTGTATATCCTTGTTTAGGTCGGAAGCAGTGTATGGAAATCCAACTCAATGAGAGGAACATTACAATTGCCTTTGGTTCCACTTCTGTCATTCGGTGGGGTTGAGAAGTCTGGGTTAATCCACACTTTATTCATTTTGATGAGTCAGTCTGTCAGCATTATCAGTTGACAAGCGGATGTGCCTATCGGTTATTAGAGGCAGTGATGTCACCTGCAGACATGGATTTTGGACCCATGCGTTTAGCCCACCTAGCCAGGTGTTTGGATGACATGTGCCTGAACATGTTGGTGGTGGTCAAGTCTGGTGCCTGCTGAGCTTCATACAGCACAGGTTGCAAATTACCATTTTCTTGTCTTCTGCACTTTCTGTAAAAAGAGCCAGACTAGGGAACACCTAACCCTAGAAAAAATTTTTTTTTTTGTTTGGAGGCAGTATATCAAATTTTTACTAGCAGTCCTACCTTCATTAAGTATTTAAAACATCAATATTTATTAGATTAATTTAAAAGTACAAAATAATCCCACACCGTGAGTGAATACACGCAACAAAAACAAAACAAAAAATCGGACACAATGAGGCCACAAGTGGGGACCCCCTTTTATATACGGAGTTTTTGTGGAAATCTCGGTACTGTTTATCTAGATTAGGGCAACAGGTTTAAATGCACCCTAAATCTGTCTGTCCGCTACCTGTCAATGGAGATATAACTTATGTTACACGCACCCTAAAGTTAAAGAGGTGCCCCCATTCCACGACGGCTAGCCCTTAGTAGCTGCCCCTAAGCTCCCTCACTAGTACAGATACAGGTAGCTTAGATGTTCAAATAATTAGTTCAATAGAGAGGTCACTTATCTTAAATACTCTCGCGGCAGCTTAATACATGAGCACAGTCCGAAAAGAAAACCTAATGAGGCCACAATTGGAGACCTCCACATTTATAGAACTATCAGTACTGTCTATTCAGATTAAGGTAACGGAGTCTAAATGCCCCCTACCTCAAACTGTCCGCTACCTGTCAATGGAGATATAACTTTCGTTACACGCACCCTAACGTTAAATAGGTGCCCCCATTCCACGGCGGCTAGCCCTTGGAAGCTGTCCCTAAACTCCCTCACCAATTCAGGTATAGGCAGTTTATAAATATAGATAATTATCCAAGATGGTCACTTATCTTATCTTATGTTCTCATGGCAGCCTTTCCACATAAAGATACAGTCCGCAATATGTCCAAAGAGAACTCGACGCGTTTCCCCCCACTAATATATATTGGGGTTCATCAGGAGTTTCAAGGCACAATCGCCTGTGGAATAAATAGTTCAGTTAAAAGTCTTGTCCAAAAGATACCACTGCGCAGATGGAGGTTCCCCATACTTTAGTACATACCATTCTGATGTCCAGCTGCATGTATGGCAGCAAATGTCCCTCAAAAGACGGTGCTTGTGGCAGAGCAAGCTGCATCACAGACCAGAGCTCTTAAATACATTTCCTAAAGGCAAGATATGATCCACCTGGGTCCGACCCACCCACTCACCATGGAAACCTGGTTTGTTTATCTGTCAGAAAACCCTGTTCCACCAGAGTTTCAAACTGGGCGCCGATCGGGTGGTGTCACATGATCAGACATGTAGACGCTCGGCCCCGCCCCCTTACGTCATCTGCCACAGTGATGTTATGTCTGGGGTTTTATTATGTTGGCACTCAGCCTAAAAACTTGTAAAGGACCCCCTCTCCTAGCGCTCCATCCACACTTATATTTTATTTTGTCCTAGTGGAGCGCTCTGTATTTAGAAGGAGGAGGCCGGCCGGGTGATGTCACACGGCCAAACACGTGACTACTCAGTCCCGCCTCCCCGTGTCATTCACCATAACCGTACTGTGTTATAAGATGTTTTATACTGGCGTTAAGGCATATGCTGAGTATTATTCACCTCCTCCATTAGCGCTATACTTTTAGTCATATTCTATAAAGCGCTATGTATTTTCACGGAGGGGGCCGGTCGGGTGCTGACATGTGACCAAACATGTGACTGTCCGGTCACGCCCCACTATGTAATCCACCGTAGTTATAATGTGTGATACGTTATTTCACACTGGCGTTAAGCCTAAGCTGAATGCTGTTAAGATCCTCTATTGTCGCTATATCTAAGGTCGTGTTTTTTGTTAACATATCATATTAAATACATTATAGCGCTATGAACCGGCCGAGTGATGTCACCTGCCCGGACACGTGACTCCCCCAGTCCCGCCCCATTATGTCATCCATCGTGGATATATTAAATTGTGAGTTGTTTTTTTATTGGCGTTAAGCTCGAACACTGTGCCATTAACCTCCTCCAACTGCACTATATATGTAGTCATCATTATACTATCATAGTGGTGTGCTGTGAGGTTTTATGGGGGAGGCCAGCAAATAATGTACCAGTCCCACCCCATGGGAGGAAGGGGGGGAAAGAGAGGGGGAGGGGGGAAGGAGTTAGGGGAGGGTAGATATTCCAATTTTTTGGGGGGATAAAGGCATCTGGTATTAAAGTTGTGATATAATAGCTTCCCTATCACTTTTTTTTTTTTTTTTTGGCCCATGTTGTCCCGATTGAAACAGAGAATTATACCACACCATAGTCAATCTCATCTCAAATATTTGATCCATCGGGGCATAAAAAATCGGCATGTCCAGAATAAGGTAAGGGGGAGGGGGGGGGAAAACCGAATAGACAAAGAATCTCCATCTCAAAATTCATTTTACAGAGCAAAGGTATTCCCTGGAACAAGACTTAATCCAAAGAAAATAAGTAGTAAGAGAGTGAATGGATATATCACCCCTATATCATTACTGAGGCCTATCCCTTCACGGGACTATCCTGGCCAGGCGGGTATTATTTTAATGCTATAAGCAGAAAAGGCTATTTCTAAAAAAGGCTTCCTGTACCTACAAAAAGCAGCCAAATGTAAGTTGCTCATTCAGTCCCCTTGGTTGGACACTTTCAAATCTATAGATCCATCTGCTTTCTCTTTGTAAGAGCAGCTGGTTCCAATTTCCTTTCCTTTCTGGTTCAGGAACAACCTCAAGGACCCTGAATGCAATAGACTTGTTGCCCCCCCCATGGATTTGTCGAATGTGCCTTGATACCGAGGTGTCTCTGTTGTTTCTTACATCCCCCAGATGTTCTCCCACGCGTTTTCGCAGCTCTCTTTTAGTTTTGCCGACATAATCTAGGGGGCATGTGCAAGTTGCAACATATATGACCCCTTCTGTGCCGCAGTTAGCAAAGTCACGGCTCTCATACCTCAGTCCTGTGGCAGAGCAGACGGTCTGTTTTCCTTGTGATATCCACTTACAAAACTTACAGTGGCCACACTTAAAAGTGCCGTCAATTTTTCTGTCCAACCAGGTACCTCCCTGGCTGGGTGCCTTATAGAAGCTGTGAACCAGTCTATCTTGCAAGGATCTCCCTTTCCTGTATGTGATTGTGGGGCGATTACCAATGAAATCCCTCAAATTGGGGTCTGCTCTTAGAATGCCCCAGTGTCTCTCCAAGATCTTATAGATCTCACGATTATGATTGTCAAAGGTTCCGATAATCCTCGTGATTCCATTTGGATCATCCTTTACTTTGGGTACCAACAGTTCTTCTCTTTTGCACTGGACTGCATTTTTATATGCTAGTTTTAGTGTACCAGGGGGGTAACCTCTGTTAGTAAATCTCTCGCAGAGATCTTCTGCTTGCTTATGAAAGATCTGATTGTTCGAGCAATTGCGTTTTAATCTTAAGTATTGCCCCCTTGGTATCCCTCTTTTAAGGGGTTCGGGATGATGGCTTGTCCAGTGCAAGAGGCTATTTGTTGCCGTGCTCTTTCTATAGACCTGAGTCTCAATCTGTCCCTCAGCTCCTCTTGTGAGCAGTACATCCAAAAAAGCCAAACTATCCATGCCGACTTCGCATGTGAAGGATAAACCGATACTGTTGGTATTAAGATGTTTAACAAATTCATGAAAAGAACTGACAGTCCCAGTCCATAGGACCAGGACGTCATCTATATATCGGCCCCAATATGTTATATGCTCCGCCCACTTTTGGCATGGTTCATGGAATACCACAGTGTCTTCCCACCAGCCCAGGAACAGATTTGCGTATGATGGGGCACAAGAACACCCCATCGCGGTGCCCCTGAGCTGGTGGTAGTATTTCCTATTGAAGACAAAAAAATTGTGGGTCAAAATGTATTCCATTAATTTGATGACAAATTTATTGTGGTTATCAAAATGTGTCCCTCTCATGCCAAGGAAATAGTTTATTGCTTGTAGGCCCAAGTTATGAGGTATTGAACTGTACAGTGCTTCAACATCTATTGAAGCAAAGATGGTCCCTTTGTCAATCATAACACCATTCATCTGAGTTAGGAGATCACTTGTGTCACGTAAATAGGAGGACAGAGATATTACATAGGGTCTGAGAATTGTGTCCAAGTATACACCCACGTTCTGTGATAGTGAATTTATGCCTGCTACAATTGGTCTTCCTTTAAGGGGAGATGTCCCCTTATGAATTTTTGGTAGGGCATAGAACGTGGGTGTAACCGGAAACTTCTCATTCATAAATTCAAATTCCTTCTGTGAGATTACGCGTTCTCTTAGTCCCGTCATCAAGATCTCAATTAATTCATCTGCAAATTTCAAGGTTGGGTCCCTCTCCAAGACCGCATAGCCATCAGAGTCACGTAGGATTGAATGACACATCCTCAAATATATCTCGTGACTCAAGATGACTATGTTTCCCCCTTTATCTGAGGGTTTTATTACAAGGTCTTTGTTATTGGATAGTGTTACCAAGGTATCCATTTCTGATCTGGTTAGATTAGGAGGGATGTTAGACTTACTCCCGGACAGCTCTTTGAGTTCCTCAGAGACTACCTTGACAAATATATCAACGCTGTCAAGATCGCCCCTGGGTGGCATCCTCACACTTTTTTTCTTAAGACCAGTGAAGGGTCCCATTCCTGGTTCTCTTTCACTTTCATTGTTCAATTCTATTAGGGTATCAAATGTTTCCCTGTCTTCAGCTGTAATGCCCAATGAGTTATACTTTGTTTCGTCTGTGGTTTTAAAAAACTTTTTCCATTTTAGTTTCCTACCAAACAGTGTAAGGTCCTTTGTCCAACTGAAGGAATCATACCTCTCAGTTGGCACAAATGATAGGCCTTTCCTCAAGAGCTGTGTATTCAGATCTGATATTTCAATACCTGACAAATTAATTACCTGGTTGTTCACCTCCTTCCGCCCCTGTTGAAATTGGTGAAGGGTATTCTGGGTCTGAGATCGTAGGGCAGGGTTTTTCCCTCTAAAAAAGAGGTTGACGTCCCAGATAGAGAGGATGCAGATGAGGATGGCATAGAGGGTGATGGTAACATCTCCTGTCTTCCCCCCTGCCATCTCCCCCTCTGGCGTCTCTGTCTCCTATTACGAGGTATATTCCTAATTTCCCCAGATATCCCTCTTTGTCTCTCTGAATCAGATGATTCTAGGTCAGAAGAGGGCACGTCAGTCTGATAGCTCTTTTCCTCAGTCAAAAAGCTGTAAGCCGTTTTGTCCTTAAATTCCTTGAGATCCTTGATAAAGTTATTATGCTTTCTCTCTTTAAGGCTATTGTGGAATTTTTCCACCGAATTTTGTAGGGATTTCTCTTTTTTCTCAAAATCTGGGTCTGTTTTAAATTTTAGGGCTGCCTCAATCCGTTCTGTTAGTTTGGTTGAGGTTTTAGCTAAGGTGAGTCTCTCCTCAGTCAACAATAATTGCATGAATTTGATGGAGGTTGTAATGGACTCCTTTTCCCACTGTTCCAGCAGATTGGTGCTTCTAGATCTAGCGGCTGGGACAATGGTAATTCTCAGCCCTTTGGGTACAATCCCTTGCTTGATGTAGTTTTCAAGGGATTGTACCTCCCACCATGATTTTATATTGTCACGATAACAACCATATAATTCATTAAATGTTTGTTTAAGGTTAACAGCCCCCTCTGCGTAGACCACATTGACCTCGTCAGAAAAAACCTTATCTGCATCTGTTAGCCATCGACTTGTATTAATCGGTTCAGATAGAAAACCCGCCATTAATATGAAAAAAATTTTTTAACTAGAAAAATTTTTTTTTTGTTTGGAGGCAGTATATCAAATTTTTACTAGCAGTCCTACCTTCATTAAGTATTTAAAACATATTTGATATACTGCCTCCAAACAAAAAAAAATTTTTCTAGTTAAAAAAATTTTCTCATATTAATGGCGGGTTTTCTATCTGAACCGATTAATACAAGTTGATGGCTAACAGATGCAGATAAGGTTTTTTCTGACGAGGTCAATGTGGTCTACGCAGAGGGGGCTGTTAACCTTAAACAAACATTTAATGAATTATATGGTTGTTATCGTGACAATATAAAATCATGGTGGGAGGTACAATCCCTTGAAAACTACATCAAGCAAGGGATTGTACCCAAAGGGCTGAGAATTACCATTGTCCCAGCCGCTAGATCTAGAAGCACCAATCTGCTGGAACAGTGGGAAAAGGAGTCCATTACAACCTCCATCAAATTCATGCAATTATTGTTGACTGAGGAGAGACTCACCTTAGCTAAAACCTCAACCAAACTAACAGAACGGATTGAGGCAGCCCTAAAATTTAAAACAGACCCAGATTTTGAGAAAAAAGAGAAATCCCTACAAAATTCGGTGGAAAAATTCCACAATAGCCTTAAAGAGAGAAAGCATAATAACTTTATCAAGGATCTCAAGGAATTTAAGGACAAAACGGCTTACAGCTTTTTGACTGAGGAAAAGAGCTATCAGACTGACGTGCCCTCTTCTGACCTAGAATCATCTGATTCAGAGAGACAAAGAGGGATATCTGGGGAAATTAGGAATATACCTCGTAATAGGAGACAGAGACGCCAGAGGGGGAGATGGCAGGGGGGAAGACAGGAGATGTTACCATCACCCTCTATGCCATCCTCATCTGCATCCTCTCTATCTGGGACGTCAACCTCTTTTTTAGAGGGAAAAACCCTGCCCTACGATCTCAGACCCAGAATACCCTTCACCAATTTCAACAGGGGCGGAAGGAGGTGAACAACCAGGTAATTAATTTGTCAGGTATTGAAATATCAGATCTGAATACACAGCTCTTGAGGAAAGGCCTATCATTTGTGCCAACTGAGAGGTATGATTCCTTCAGTTGGACAAAGGACCTTACACTGTTTGGTAGGAAACTAAAATGGAAAAAGTTTTTTAAAACCACAGACGAAACAAAGTATAACTCATTGGGCATTACAGCTGAAGACAGGGAAACATTTGATACCCTAATAGAATTGAACAATGAAAGTGAAAGAGAACCAGGAATGGGACCCTTCACTGGTCTTAAGAAAAAAAGTGTGAGGATGCCACCCAGGGGCGATCTTGACAGCGTTGATATATTTGTCAAGGTAGTCTCTGAGGAACTCAAAGAGCTGTCCGGGAGTAAGTCTAACATCCCTCCTAATCTAACCAGATCAGAAATGGATACCTTGGTAACACTATCCAATAACAAAGACCTTGTAATAAAACCCTCAGATAAAGGGGGAAACATAGTCATCTTGAGTCACGAGATATATTTGAGGATGTGTCATTCAATCCTACGTGACTCTGATGGCTATGCGGTCTTGGAGAGGGACCCAACCTTGAAATTTGCAGATGAATTAATTGAGATCTTGATGACGGGACTAAGAGAACGCGTAATCTCACAGAAGGAATTTGAATTTATGAATGAGAAGTTTCCGGTTACACCCACGTTCTATGCCCTACCAAAAATTCATAAGGGGACATCTCCCCTTAAAGGAAGACCAATTGTAGCAGGCATAAATTCACTATCACAGAACGTGGGTGTATACTTGGACACAATTCTCAGACCCTATGTAATATCTCTGTCCTCCTATTTACGTGACACAAGTGATCTCCTAACTCAGATGAATGGTGTTATGATTGACAAAGGGACCATCTTTGCTTCAATAGATGTTGAAGCACTGTACAGTTCAATACCTCATAACTTGGGCCTACAAGCAATAAACTATTTCCTTGGCATGAGAGGGACACATTTTGATAACCACAATAAATTTGTCATCAAATTAATGGAATACATTTTGACCCACAATTTTTTTGTCTTCAATAGGAAATACTACCACCAGCTCAGGGGCACCGCGATGGGGTGTTCTTGTGCCCCATCATACGCAAATCTGTTCCTGGGCTGGTGGGAAGACACTGTGGTATTCCATGAACCATGCCAAAAGTGGGCGGAGCATATAACATATTGGGGCCGATATATAGATGACGTCCTGGTCCTATGGACTGGGACTGTCAGTTCTTTTCATGAATTTGTTAAACATCTTAATACCAACAGTATCGGTTTATCCTTCACATGCGAAGTCGGCATGGATAGTTTGGCTTTTTTGGATGTACTGCTCACAAGAGGAGCTGAGGGACAGATTGAGACTCAGGTCTATAGAAAGAGCACGGCAACAAATAGCCTCTTGCACTGGACAAGCCATCATCCCGAACCCCTTAAAAGAGGGATACCAAGGGGGCAATACTTAAGATTAAAACGCAATTGCTCGAACAATCAGATCTTTCATAAGCAAGCAGAAGATCTCTGCGAGAGATTTATTAACAGAGGTTACCCCCCTGGTACACTAAAACTAGCATATAAAAATGCAGTCCAGTGCAAAAGAGAAGAACTGTTGGTATCCAAAGTAAAGGATGATCCAAATGGAATCACGAGGATTATCGGAACCTTTGACAATCATAATCGTGAGATCTATAAGATCTTGGAGAGACACTGGGGCATTCTAAGAGCAGACCCCAATTTGAGGGATATCATTGGTAATCGCCCCACAATCACATACAGGAAAGGGAGATCCTTGCAAGATAGACTGGTTCACAGCTTCTATAAGGCACCCAGCCAGGGAGGTACCTGGTTGGACAGAAAAATTGACGGCACTTTTAAGTGTGGCCACTGTAAGTTTTGTAAGTGTGGGTGGGACTGGTACATTATTTGCTGGCCTCCCCCATAAAACCTCACAGCACACCACTATGATAGTATAATGATGACTACATATATAGTGCAGTTGGAGGAGGTTAATGGCACAGTGTTCGAGCTTAACGCCAATAAAAAAACAACTCACAATTTAATATATCCACGATGGATGACATAATGGGGCGGGACTGGGGGAGTCACGTGTCCGGGCAGGTGACATCACTCGGCCGGTTCATAGCGCTATAATGTATTTAATATGATATGTTAACAAAAAACACGACCTTAGATATAGCGACAATAGAGGATCTTAACAGCATTCAGCTTAGGCTTAACGCCAGTGTGAAATAACGTATCACACATTATAACTACGGTGGATTACATAGTGGGGCGTGACCGGACAGTCACATGTTTGGTCACATGTCAGCACCCGACCGGCCCCCTCCGTGAAAATACATAGCGCTTTATAGAATATGACTAAAAGTATAGCGCTAATGGAGGAGGTGAATAATACTCAGCATATGCCTTAACGCCAGTATAAAACATCTTATAACACAGTACGGTTATGGTGAATGACACGGGGAGGCGGGACTGAGTAGTCACGTGTTTGGCCGTGTGACATCACCCGGCCGGCCTCCTCCTTCTAAATACAGAGCGCTCCACTAGGACAAAATAAAATATAAGTGTGGATGGAGCGCTAGGAGAGGGGGTCCTTTACAAGTTTTTAGGCTGAGTGCCAACATAATAAAACCCCAGACATAACATCACTGTGGCAGATGACGTAAGGGGGCGGGGCCGAGCGTCTACATGTCTGATCATGTGACACCACCCGATCGGCGCCCAGTTTGAAACTCTGGTGGAACAGGGTTTTCTGACAGATAAACAAACCAGGTTTCCATGGTGAGTGGGTGGGTCGGACCCAGGTGGATCATATCTTGCCTTTAGGAAATGTATTTAAGAGCTCTGGTCTGTGATGCAGCTTGCTCTGCCACAAGCACCGTCTTTTGAGGGACATTTGCTGCCATACATGCAGCTGGACATCAGAATGGTATGTACTAAAGTATGGGGAACCTCCATCTGCGCAGTGGTATCTTTTGGACAAGACTTTTAACTGAACTATTTATTCCACAGGCGATTGTGCCTTGAAACTCCTGATGAACCCCAATATATATTAGTGGGGGGAAACGCGTCGAGTTCTCTTTGGACATATTGCGGACTGTATCTTTATGTGGAAAGGCTGCCATGAGAACATAAGATAAGATAAGTGACCATCTTGGATAATTATCTATATTTATAAACTGCCTATACCTGAATTGGTGAGGGAGTTTAGGGACAGCTTCCAAGGGCTAGCCGCCGTGGAATGGGGGCACCTATTTAACTTTAGGGTGCGTGTAACGAACGTTATATCTCCATTGACAGGTAGCGGACAGTTTGAGGTAGGGGGCATTTAGACTCCGTTACCTTAATCTGAATAGACAGTACTGATAGTTCTATAAATGTGGAGGTCTCCAATTGTGGCCTCATTAGGTTTTCTTTTCGGACTGTGCTCATGTATTAAGCTGCCGCGAGAGTATTTAAGATAAGTGACCTCTCTATTGAACTAATTATTTGAACATCTAAGCTACCTGTATCTGTACTAGTGAGGGAGCTTAGGGGCAGCTACTAAGGGCTAGCCGTCGTGGAATGGGGGCACCTCTTTAACTTTAGGGTGCGTGTAACATAAGTTATATCTCCATTGACAGGTAGCGGACAGACAGATTTAGGGTGCATTTAAACCTGTTGCCCTAATCTAGATAAACAGTACCGAGATTTCCACAAAAACTCCGTATATAAAAGGGGGTCCCCACTTGTGGCCTCATTGTGTCCGATTTTTTGTTTTGTTTTTGTTGCGTGTATTCACTCACGGTGTGGGATTATTTTGTACTTTTAAATTAATCTAATAAATATTGATGTTTTAAATACTTAATGAAGGTAGGACTGCTAGTAAAAACACCTAACCCTTAGCCTGGGAGCTGGCCTTGTGTCAGTGCTCTTTGGAACAGTTGCCCACGTTCTCCCTATGGCCACCCCACTGCCTCTTCCTGCTTATTGCTGTGCTGTGCATTGCTCCCCCTCTGTGCTGCTGTGCTTGCTCTGTATGCCACCTTGCCAGGTTCGGTCGGTGACTCCATCATCCACCAACTCGTCTTCTACTTCCTCCCTCTGTTCCTCCCCCTAACTTGTTGACTTAACATGACGTATTGGTAACTGCATCTCATCAGGGGCGTAACTACTGCAGTCGCAGGGGGTCGCCATTGCGACCGCGCCCGGTAGGTTAGGGGCCCGTGGCAGCCCTGCAGATCAGCAGCCAGCTCCTTTCTGTGAGAGAGGAGCTGCGCTGTTCTGTTGCACACCACGCGGCCGCTATATGACCCAGTGCCACTGCCACTGACACCGGGCCCCCCTGCCTGGTGTCAGCGGCGGCGGCACCGTGCCCTGTCATCGCACACAGCAATGATAAAGCATAGAGTGCCCGGCACCACTCCATGCATCATCATTCTACCCCTGTACCTGCGCAGTGACGTCACTCCTTTCCGACTGCTGTGCTGAGAGCACAGAGCACAGGATGGGAGGACGCTGACTGGAGCAGCGGGGGAATAAGGGGAGGTGAGGACAGAGCAGGGGTGGAAGGAGGAGAGAGGTGAGTACTTTTTTTTATTTTTATAAATCAGTGAGTACACGGTGGCCAGAGGCCTGGGGTGCTACATGATATATGGAGGCCTGGGGGCTGGTTGCATGATACATGGAGGCCTGGGGGGGCTGCCTGCATGTTACATGGAGGCCTGGGGGGGTTGGCTTCATGATACATGGAGCCCTGGGGGGGCTGGCTGCATGATACATGGAGGCTTGGCGGGGCTGGCTGCATGATACAGGAGAGGTGATGACAGAGCAGCGGTGGAAGGAGGAGAGAGTACTTGTTTTTGTTTTTTTTTTATATTTATATAAATCAGTGAGGACACGGTGGACAGAGGCCTGGGGTGCTGCATGATACATGGAGGCCTAAGGGGCTGGCTGCTTGATACATGGTGGCCTGGGGGGGGCTGGCTGCATGATACATGGAGGCCTGGGGGGGCTGGCTGCATGATACATGGAGGCCTATGAGGCTGCATAATAAACATGAAGGACACCTTATACATGGACTATAGGGGTACATTATACATGGAGGAGTATGGGGCTGCATAATACAATATGAAGGGTTATGGGGCTGCATTATAATACATATAGGACTATGGTGGCTACATTATAATATATGGAGGCTACCTTATACATGGACTATGGGGGTCCATTATAAAACATGGAGGACTATGTGATGCAGTATAATATATGGAGTATTATTAATATATGGAGAACTATAGGGTGAATTTTAATACATGGAGAACTATGGGAAATTCATTATAATAATTGGAGGGCTATGAGGCTACTTTATACGTGGAGGACTATGGGGCTGCATTATAATATATGGAGGACTATGTGGTGCAGTATAATATATGGAGCACTATAGGGTGAATTATAATACATGGAAAACTATGGGAAATGTATTATAATACATGGAGGACTATGGAGGTGCATTCTAATATATGACGGGTTATGTGGGACCCTTTATACTATATGGAGGGCTATGTGGGGGCCATTATAGTATTTGGAGAACTACTGTATATACGAGGGGGGGACAAAGATACAAGCATGGGATGGGAATGTTTTGTGCTGAGGAAAAAAAGCTCTTTCCCTCAGCACCCAGCTTTCCCATAATATGATATGGGAAAGCTGGGTGCGGAGGGAAAGATGTATAGTAAAGCATGGTAAAGCCGGGTGCCAAGGACAAGATGGATATTAGAACATGGGAAAGCATGGTGCTGATAGAGGGATTTCAGATCATGGGAAACCTGGGTGCTGTGGGTAAGGGCCACGTGTCCGTGTCATTAACCCGTACCCCAAGTGTCGGTGTATGTTGAGGGGGAGGGCCCAGGTCCAAACTTTGCACCAGGGCCCATCAAACTCTCGTTTCACCACCGTGTCTCATCATCATCCACCTCTTGAGACAGTAATTACCATTCCCCACCTTTGGCTTCTTCTGACCGTGGCTGCTGAAATATTTGGGCATCGCTGCACAGTATCTCCTCATGAAAGTCTTTCGCATGGTGAGAGGCCGAAAGAAGCCAAAAAATCAATAAATAGAAAGGTAAGTCTACATGCGCACGCTACAGTTTTTTCTGCACACAAATTGCAACCAAAACTGCAACTAAAACTACAACCAAAACTGCACCTTGTCAGAAAGAGCCTAGAGATGTAAAAAAAAAAAAAAGCTTGTAATATAGGTGCGTTTTTGGTGCGTTTTTGATGCAGTTTTGGTGTATTTTTGTGATTGCATTTTTTAAAGGAGAAACAAAATGTGATAGGATAGGATAATGGATAGATAGCTAGAATAGATGATAAATAGAAAAAATATAAAGAATAGCTAGATAGCTAGATAGATGGATGGATTATAAGAATATATAGACAGAATACACAGAAAGAAATAACATAATAGCTTGATTAAGTGATAGCCAGCTTGGCTAGCTGTTTTTTTTTCCATTTTTTGGGAGGTAAAACAAAAGATGTGGGGTCCCCCCCCGTTTTCATATCCAGCACAGGAACAGCAGCAGCTGCAGGCTGCAACCCTCGGCTGTCTGCAGTACCTTGGCTGGTTATGAAAAATAGATGGGATCCCACACTTTTTTTTTAAATTATTTGATTTATGTAAAATAAATAAATATGACATGGGTCCCCCCATGTTTCTAATACCAGCCAAGGTACAGAAGACAACTGGAGGCTAATAATATGGTGGGAAGGGCCATCATTATTTGGCCCTTGCCAGCCTAACAATAGCAGCCCACAGCCGCCCCAGAAGTGGTGCATCCATAAGATGTGCCAATTTTGGCGCTGGACCCAGCTCTTCTCGATTGCCCCGGTGCAGTGGCAATCAGGGTAATAAGGGGTTAATGGCAGCCCATAGCTGCTACTAAGCCCTAGGTTAGTGATGTTAGGCGTCTATGAGATACCTGCATCAATAATCTGTAAGTGAAAGTAAAAAACCACAAACAGCCAAAAAATCCTTTATTTGAAATAAAATAAAAAGCCCCCTCTTTCACCACTTTATTAACCCCCAAACCACCCCTTCAGGTTCAAAGTAATCCACATGAGGTCCCACGACGCTTCCAGCACTGCTACATCCCTGTCCTGTCAAAGCCAGCCACCATACAGCATGACTGCTGGTTCTGAGTGCAGACAGAGCCGCAGCAATCAGACTGAACTAGGGTGAACCCCCTGGGAAGTCAAATGTCAGAAAGTTCTGACAACAAAACTGCACCAAAAAAATGTGACAAAAATGTGACAAAAAACGCAGCGTGCGCATGTAGCCTAAAGAGCTCCTCAGAGTGTCCCATTGTGGAATCACTTGTCTCCTGGAACTTGCCATGGTGGGAGGAAAGAGGATCAGGTGAGGATTATGAAGTCTACACTCCTGCCTAGTGAGACTGGATCGTGTGGAAGACAGGTTTGTGCTGGGAAGAAAACTGGAACTATTATCTGCCAACCAACCACAACCTGCTCGCATTGTTCTGGCTTTAAAAGTGGTGTCCCCCTCTCCCCTGTAAAGTGTGACAGGAAGCTAGGTCTAGATCAGGGGTCTCAAACTCGGCTGAGTATAAGGGCAGCACATAAAAAAATAATTATTTGAGGGGCCGCATTCTTTGCTGGACCAGCGACATTTTTAATTATCGCATATTTTTCTATACACCTTTGGATCACGTTTATTGAACATTTTTCGCTTATTTAATATAAATGTGCACTTTATTTCCATTTATATAATAAAAACACTTTTTATGGGGAAAAAAAATTATTCTTCTGATTTTGTTTTTACATTTTATCTCCTTCTTGTAAGTAATATCGTTTTACAATTACCACCATATAGTAATTTTGGCCAACATATTGTAGCTATATTTCCATCCTGGTCCTCATCTTTTAGTAATGTTCCCCATCCCCATCCTGTAGTAATGTGCCCACATTGTTCTCTGTAGTAATGTGGGGTCCTGAGGTGTCAGAGGCACGAACACAACAGTGAAGTTTGGGACAGACAACAGTCAAGTCTAGTTTACACCACAGTCAAGAGCCGATCAAGTTCAGGCTTTGAAGTTCAAGTAGGAGTCAAGTGCAGACTGTGCAGAGTAGTCAGGGGTAGTGGCCCTTGAACTACTTGGCTAGGTGGCAGATGGTGAACAGGGCCACAGGCGACGGAGATCCGGTCGCGGGAGACCTAAAGTGGACCGGGGCAGGATTGTAGCCCGCCGGTGCCGATAGCGGGAATCTGGTGCGGAGGCCGCGCACAGTCGGAGTGCCTGGACCCTAGGGCGAGGAAGGTTGCAAGCCCCTCTCCAATTAACAAGCCGGGGACTAGGGTGTCCGCCAAGAACCCACTGAGATCCCAAGGGTCAGCTTTCGCGGGCCACAGCATCCAACACAAACAGAATCGGGAGTTGACTTCTCCGTTCCATGCGAAGTTGTCCAAAACGGATAAAAACACAAAGTGCAGGAGGAAGGGACACCGGTTCACTAACCTGGGTGCAGGACCCGAATGCACCCTCCTAAGGCAGCCGGCCACTGCAACTTGGTTTACTACTGGACTTGTGTGAAATTACTGAACTGTGAGTACACAATTGTCCCACGGCCCGGCGCGCCACCTTCAGCAGTCATCACTCCCGCATTCAAACCGAGGGCCCTGGGACTACACCTCCCCTACCCGTGGAGGAGATCTCATCTTGCTGCCCCGCTCCATCAGCCCCGGGCGCCCCATCAACAGGCAGCGGCGGTGCCAACATCCCTCACCGCAACCCACGGGTGGCGTCACAGACACAAACAACCTCCCTTGTAAATATCCCCTTTCCGATGGTTGTGAAGACGGGACGGGCGGCCGTGAGGATGGGCGGCCGTGAGTGCTCGGGTCCGGTCACCACTCGAGCCATAGTAGTAACCCAGACCCGAGCAGGCCCCCGAGAGAGAGAGAAGCGGCAGCGGCCCCGCCCGCAACAGTACTGTGTCCATATTGTCCCCTGTGCTAATGTGCCCATATTGTCCCCTGTGGTAATTTGCCCATATTTTCCCCTGTAGTAATGTGCCCATATTGTCCCCTGTGGTAATGTGCCCATATTGTCCCCTGTGGTAATGTGCCCATATTGTCCCCTGTTCTAATGTGTCCATATTGTCCCCTGTGGTAATTTGCCCATATTGTCCCCTGTTCTAATGTGACCATATTGTCCCCTGTAGTAATCTGTCCATATTGTCCCCTGTGGTAATGTGCCTGTATTAGTATCCCGTTATGAAGTTGTTCACGCACAAAAAAAAGATTTTTCTCACCTTTCCTCCATTCTCTCGGTGTCCTCCTTACCTGCTTCTTACAGCCAGCAGGTACCTAGACCCCATGAGGGCCGTGATGATTGCTGTCCGATACATGGTACCGCCATCAGCGTTTTCCTACTGGGGAACGATTAGCAGCACTGCTCGCCTCACATCTTTACTAATGGCAGCCGCTTGGAACAACTTTCATTACCACATACAGTGGGGAAAATAAGTATTTGATACTCTGCCAATTTTGGAAAGTTTTCCCACCTACAAAGAATGGAGAGGTCAGTCATTTTTATCATTAGTACACTTCAACTGTGACAGACAAAATAAAAAAAGCCAGAAAATCACATTGTATGGTTTTTAAATAATTAATTTGCATTAACCTTTGTTTTCAATTTCAGAGGTCAGACGTTTCCTGTAGATCTTGTCCAGTTTTGCACACAATGCAACAGGGATTTTGGCGACTCCTCCATACAGATCTTCTCCAGATCTTTCAGGTTTTGGGGCTGTCAATAGGCAACATTGAGTTTCAGCTTCCTCCAAAGATTTTGTATTGACAATGACCTGAAACACACAGCCAGGGCAACTTAGGAGTAGCTCTGTAAGGCCTGCGACACACGGGGCACTAGTGTGATGCTCGCATGACACTCGGCTCACACTGGCAGCACAGCAGGAGCCAAGTGTCATGCTAGTATCCCTGCAACTGAGGTCCGACTGTGCGATCGGACCTCAGCTGCGGGGGGTGGGCTGGTGCTGCGGAGGGGAGGGATTTCTCTCCCTCTCTCCTCTGTAGCCAGGTATTGCGATCTTGCTCTGCACGCGCAGTACACCGGTGTACCGCGAGTGCAGTGCGATTTTTCTCTCGCCCTATTCACTTGAATGGGTGCGAGAGAAAAGAGTCTCGCATTACAGTCACAGCATGCTGCGATTATTTTCTCAGTCCGCTTAGGGCTGAGAAATTAATCGCTCATGTGAGCTGACACACAGGCTAAAATTGGTCTGAGTGGAATGCGACGTTTTATCGCACTCCACTTGCACCAATCTTCTCGCCATGTGGCTTAGGCCTAAGAAGCAATTCAGGGTCCTGACATGGCCTAGCCAATCTCCAGACCTGAACCCAATAGAAAATCTTTGGAAGGTAGCTGAAGATCTGTATGTAGGAATCGCCAAAATCCCTGCTTCAGTGTGTGCAAACCTGGTCAAGAACTACAGGAAACGTCCGACCTCTGTATATTGCAAAAGGTTTCTGTATCAAATATTAAGTTCTGTTCTTCTAGTGTATCAAATACTTATTTCATGCAATAAAATGCATAAAAATCATACAATGGGATTTTCTGGATTTTTTTTTTTTTTAATTGGTCTGTCACAGTTGAAGTGTACCTAAGAAAAAATTACAGACCTCTCCATCCTTTTGTAGGTGGGAAAACTTGCAAAATCAGCAGTGTATCAAATACTTATTTTTCCCACTGTAAATGTCCTACAATAGAGTGTCCGGGACAATGTTAAGATAACATAGATGACAATTGGAAAAAAGTATGATAGAAAATCGTAAAGCGTGTATAGAATATCCAACAGTAACAAAACATCTAGACATGGTGGGACAAGGTCCGGGAAAAACCAAATAAGCACCTAGTTGTGCATTTCACTTCTTCCTTAGGAGTCATTGTTCTAGAAGGACTGGATATTATAAATATCTGACTCGCTGACTTGATTGGCGTAACAATGGGGCTTAGCAGGTGCAAATCAGGTGATGCTCTCTGTCCACATCACAAGATCATAACTGGATAAAACTCACACATGACGACTTCCACCCTATAGTTGACAGCTTCCAGTGTTACAACCGCACATGCACACCCATCATCACAATTATTATATATTCAAATGCATCTTAATAAATGAGAATGTCAACAAAAAGCTACTTGTATTTCAGTAATTCAATACAAATAGGGAAACACATATTTTATATAGTCATTACACACAGAGGGATCTTTTTCAAGTGTTTATTTCTGTTAATGTTGATGATTAACCCCATAGCGACGGCCTAACGTCTCAAGACGTCGGAAAAACAGGGTACTTATTCTGTTCCGACGTCTTGAGACGTCAGGCCGGAAAAAGCTTGTAGCGCCCCCCAGTGACGAAAAATCTCGGGGGTTTCAGCTACATTGGATAACAACCTGTTGGGTCCACGGTTTGTTGTTGTCTCTTGAAAAAGTGAGAAATTTGATGCTGAAGCAACATTTTTGTGAAAAAAATGAAAATTTTCAATATGGCAACCTAAGCTTATCAAAATCTGTGAAGTATTCGTGGATTCAAACTGCTCACTATACACCTAGATAAAAGCCTTGAGGTGTCTTGTTTCCAGAATGGAGTCACTTGTGGGGGACAGCCACTGTTTAGGCACCTCAGGGGCTCTCCAAATGCAACCTGGCGTCCGCTATTGATTCCAGCCAATTTTGCAGTCAAATGGCACTCCTTCCCTTCCGAGCCCTGCTGTGCACCCAAACAGTTGATTTCCACCACATATAAGGTATCGCCAAACTCAGGAGAAATTGCACAATAAATGTTATGCTGAATATTTTCCTTTTACTCTTGTAAAAAAAAAAGCTACCTGGTTGAAATAACAATTTTGTGGTAAAATTTTTTTTTTTTTTTTTTTCATGGCTCAACGTTATAAAATTCTGTGAAGCACCTGGGGGTTCAGGGTACTCACCAAACATCTAGATAAATTCCTTGAGGGGCCTAGTTTCCAAAATGGGGTCACTTGTGCGGGGTTTCTGCTGTTTAGGTACCTTAGGGGTCCTCCAAATCTGACATGGTGCCCGCAATCTTTTTCAGCCAAATTTCCTTTCCAAAATTCAAATATTGCCCCTTTCGTTCCAAGCCCTCCCATTTGTCCAAACAAAGGTTTCAGACCACATGTGAGGTATCACCGCGCTCATAAAAAAGTGGTTAACAAACCTTGAGGTCAAATTTTTGGAATTACCTCTTGAAAAAGTGAGAAAATTGATGCTAAAGCAACATTTTTGAGAAAATTATTAAAATTTTCAATATGACAACGTAACGTTAACAAAATCTGTGAAGTACCTGTGGATCTAAAATGCTCACTATACCCCTAGATAGAATCCTTGAGGGGTCTAGTTTCCAAAATGGTGTCACTTGTGAGGGATTTCTTCTGTTTAGGTACCTTAGCGGACCTGTAAATGCAACATGGTGCCCGCAATCTATTTCAGCCAAATTTGCTTTCCAAAATTCAAATATTGCTCCTTCTGTTCCGAGCCCTCCCATTTGTCCAAACAGAGGTTTCTGATCACATGTGGGGTATTGGCGCGTTCATAAGAAAGTGGGGAACAAGTTTTGGGGTCCATTTTGTTGTGTTATTTCTTCTAAAAGTGAATAAATTTGGGTTAGAGCAACATTTTTAGGTAAAATTTAATTTTTGCTTTTTTTTCATTCCACATTGCTTTTGTTCATGTGAAGCACCTGAAGGGTTAATAAACTTCTTGAACGTGGTTTTGAGTACTTTGGGGGGTGCAGTTTTTAGAATGGTGTCACTTTTGGGTATTTTCTATCATCTAGGCCTCTCAAAGTCACTTCAAATGTGATGTGGTCCCTAAAAAAATGGTTTTGTAAATTTTGATGTAAAAATGAGAAATCGCTGATAAACTTTGAACCCCTCTAACTTCCTAACAAAAAAAAATTTTGTTTCCAAAATTGTGCTGATGTAAAGTAGATAAGTGGGAAATGTTATTTATTAACTATTTTGTGTCACAGAAATCTCTGGTTTAACGGTATAAAAATTCAAAAGTTGAAAATTGCAAAATTTTCAAAATTTTTGCCAATATTCAATTTTTTTCATAAATAAACGCAAAAAATATTGTCCTAAATTTGGTACTAACACGAAGTCCAATATGTGATGAAAAAACAATCTCAGAATCACCGGGATCCGTTGAAGCGTTCTAGAGTTATAACCTCATAAAGTGACACTGGTCAGAATTGCAAAATTTGGTCTGGTCATTAAGGTGAAAATTAGCTCCGTCACTAAGGGGTTAAAGGTACCGTCACACATAACGAGATCGCTAGCGAGATCGCAGCTGAGTCACGGTTTCCATGACGCAGTAGCGATCCCGTTAGCGATCTTGTTATGGGTGACACCTACCAGCGATCAGGCCCCTGCTGTGAGATCTCTAGTCGTTGCAGAATGGTCTAGGCCATTTTCTTCAAAGGCGATGTCCTGCTGGGCAGGACACATCGCTGTGTTTGACACGGTGTGACAGGGTCACAGTGACTGCTGAGATCGTTATACAGGTCGCTACTGCGACCTGTATTGTTCCTGCATCGCTGGTAAGATCTGACTGTGTGACATCTTACCAGCGACCTCCCAGCGACTTACCTGCGATCTCTATCAGGTCGCATCGTTTTCGGGATCGCTGGTAAGTCGTTGTGTTTGACTGGGCCTTAAAGGCCCCTTTACACACTGCAACATCGCAAACGACATCGCTGTAACGTCACCGGTTTTGTGACGTAATAGCGACCTCCCCAGCGACATTGCAGTGTGTGAAACACATCAGCGACCTGGCCCCTGCTGTGAAGTTGCTGATCACTACACATCTCTCAGGACCATTCTTTGGTCCTTTGTTTCCCGCTGTGCAGCATGATCGCTAGAAAGTCTATGTGTAAAGGGGACTTTACAGCGACTTTGTTAGCGACTTCCCTTTCAAAAAGCTGCTTTACAATGTCCCCAATGACTAGCTAGGTCGTTCTGCAAGTCCGTATCGCTGTTGCGTCGTTTTCCGGGTTTGTCTGTTTGACAGCTCACCAGCGACTTACCACAGACTTTGTAGCGATCCCGTCCAGGTTGGGATCGCTGGTGGGATCGCTAGAAAGTCTCAGTGTGTAAAGGGGCCTTTAGGCTTACAGCCAATGAAAACCCAAAAGTTATTATCTCAGAAAATTAGAATAATCTCCACAAAGGCTTCCTAAGTATTTAAAATGGTCCTTTAGTCTAGTTCAGTAGGCTACATAATCATGGGGAAAACTGCTGACTTGACAGATGTCCAGAAGGCAGTCATTGACACACTGCACAAAGGAGGGTAAGCCACAAAAGATCATTGCTAAAGAAGCTGGCTGTTCACAGAGTGCTGTATCCAAGCCTGTTAATGGAAACTTGAGTGGAAGGAAAAAGTGTGGTAGAAAATGGTGCACAAGCAATTGGGATAACCGCAGGCTTGATAGGATTGTTAAGAAAAGGCCATTCAAAAGTTTTTGGGAGATTCACAAGGAGTGGACTGCTGCTGGAGTCAGTGCTTCAAGAGTCACCACACACAGACGTATCCAGGACATGGGCTACAAGTGTCACATTCCTTGTGTCAAGCCACTCATGACCAATAGACAATGCCAGAAGCGTCTTACCTGGGCCAATGAGAAAAAGAACTGGACTGTTGCTCAGTGGTCCAGGGTGTTGTTTTCAGATGACAGTAAATTTCGCATTTCATTAGGAAATCTCGGTCCCAGAGTCTGGAGGAAGAGTGGAGAGACCACAATCCAAGCTGCTTGAGGTCTAGTGTGAAGTCTCCACAATCAGCGATGGTTTGGGGAGCCATGTCATCTGCTGGTGTAGCTCCACTGTGTTTTATCAAGACCAAAGTAAGCGCAGCCGTCTACCAGGAAATTTTAGAGCACTTCATGCTTCCCTTTGCTGACAAGCTTGTTGGAGATTAAAATTTCACACTGGAGATGCCTCACTCCGGTCAGATGAAGCTAACAATCACATCCCACAGAAGGTTCTTTCCAGAGGCTTCAAACCTCTACACACGGTCCAGGTCAGGACTCATCAATCCTCTCTTGACACAGAGGATTGTTCTCAGAGGCTTCACAGACACAAAGCCTCCTCACACTGATCATGTGTCAAACATACAATCTGCATTTAACAAACATTTTACACATATCAGACACACCTATGGGTGGGCGATGTAGATAGCCAGAGCCACCCGTCTCTCCAGCTATCTGTAAACCTGGCCTTGTGAATACACCAGCAAAACATGTGGCACTATCAGTAACAGAACGGCCCTCCCAGGTTTACACCACTTCTGTGGCACATACCGGCGATTTACAATATAGAAAATTTGTGGGGTAAAAATGGTCATTATACTCATAGATGAATTCATGAAGTGGTGTAGTTTCCAAAATAAGGTCACTTCTGGGGGTATTTACTGTGACCAAACATCATTTCATCAAAATTTGTGTCTCAGAAGCTAAATGGTGCTCCTTCTTTTCTGAGCCTTACAGTACTCTACATCCACATATGGGGCATTGATGCACTTTGGGGGGGAAATTGAAAACAAGTTTTGGGGTATTTTTTTTTTTCTTATTACCTCTTAAAGGAAAATAAAATAAAATAAACCAAAAGGAAAAATGAAATTAAGCCCAAAAGTAAATAAAAAGAAATATAATGTATCTAATTTTATATTTTCACAGCCCAATGTTATAAAAATAAAAGAAAGACTAGGATGCATTTCCAGAAGGACGCAGATTTCTAAATGGGGTCTCTTTTGGGGTGTGGGAGACATCTGCAAACTTAAATGGTTCTTTAAAAAAAAAATTATTTGTCTGTGGAAAAGAAAGCGCACATAGGGTCTTACCAGGCATGAGATTTTACAAATAAGGTGCCAGAGGCACACTCACCTGCTGAAGTTGTGACAGGCACAACTCCTTGATGCACGTATATCAAAAGTGGTCAGCAGCAACCCCGAAAAAAATGGTGAACATTGAATTGAACATTGAGCATTGAACCTGATTCTTTTTTATCCTTATTGTTAAAAAAAAAAAAAAAGGAGCGTCCAAAATCCACCCACAAGGTGCTCTTTTATTAGGGTTTCAGTCAAGTAGCACACCTGTACCGCCCCGCGGCCTCAGCTGCAACCGCCGAGCCGCTCGGATCCATGCTCGTTCTGCGGGAGGTGGCTCAAGCCTTCCACGGACCCTGGGTCACTTCGCTCTGTAAGGGGGAGGCTGGCGCTGCACCCTGGGGGTGCGGGGATTTCGGGTGATTGCTCGTGACGCCACTCATGGGTTGTGGTGATGGTGGGCACCACCACTGCGGTAGAGGTGAGGGACTCCTGGGAGCGATGTCGAGGCGCAGCTTTGGATGTTAACCCCTCCGTGGGTAGTGGCGGTGTGTCCCGGGGCCCGGTTGCGGGGAGCTGGCGCAGGGCTGCTGTGCAGTGTGGTGCTGCAGTACTCACGATTGAAAGACACGGAGGCACTGGTAAACCAAACGCGGTGGAAGACGGGTGGCCCACAGCCGGCTGCAGTCCACTAGGCAGGTTGGCAGAGTCCTCCCTTCTCCTGCACCTAAGTGTAAGTGGACCACGGTGCCTAAGGCTTTGCCGAAGGAGCTCCTTTGCCCGCAGGCGCTAGCTCTTGGATCTCTGGCCTCTGGCGGTGGCTACTATCCAGTCGGGTTGGGCTGTTGCCGTCAATCGGGACTTTGGTGGGAAAGAACCCCGGGAGGTCCAGATCCTCAATCAGTTAATTTGACTAAATGGTGGCCCACGACCTAGTCAGGGTCTGAGTACCCTTCCTGGTGCTCCGGTAAACTGTTGGCTCCCCGGTTCAGTTCCGGCGGGCTCCAACCCTGTCCCGGTCCCTACGGTTCCACCGGTCGTGTTCCTGGTCTCCTGCAGGCGGCCCCTGCCTGACTGTTTCAGGGCCCTGGGCTCCAACCCAGGCCCTACACAGAGCTGTACTGAACTCCTCCACTACCCCTTCCAACTCCCTCCTCTCTCTCCCTCTAACTACTTCTCTCTCTACTGTCTTCCTGCCTCAGGCCAGCAGACTCCTCGGTGGGCTTGTCTTTCCGCCTGACTCCACCCACCTGATGTGCCTGTCTAACACTGAGGGAGGCAACCAGGGCTTTATGTGTGACGGGTGTTACCTGCCTAGTGTGGTGGGGGTGTAGGTGGTGTAGTGACCTGTGACCCGTGGGGTGTCCAGGGCGTCACACACCAGGTTCACATATGGGATATATTTTGCAAATAAACTAAAACAAGGAAGAAGGACAGAAACCGGTAAGTTGTGTTTTTCTCCCTTTGCCTGCTGCAGCAAGGAAAAAAAGAAATCAATTGAAATTGAATATCTGCATTAAAGAATTTTATACATTTAATTTTTTGCAATTCTGACCAGTGTCACTTTATGAGGTTATAACTCTGGAACATTTCAATGGATCCTGGGGATTCTGAGTGTTTTTTTCGTAACATATTGTGCTTCATGTTAGTGGTAAACTTAGGGGTACTTTGCACACTACGACATCGCAAGCCGATGGTAGCGATGCCGAGCGCGATAGTCCCCGCCCCCGTCGCAGCAGCGATATCTTGTGATAGCTGCCATAACGCACATTATCGCTACGGCAGCTTCACATGCACTTACCTGCCCTGCGACGTCTCTCTGGCCGGCGACCCGCCTCCTTCCTAAGGGGGCGGGTCGTGCGGCGTCACAGCGACGTCACATGGTAGGCGGCCAATAGAAGCAGAGGGGCGGAGATGAGTGGGACGTAAACATCCCGCCCACCTCCTTCATTCCTCATTGCAGTCAGGACGCAGGTAAGGCGATGTTCCTCGCTCCTGCGGCTTCACACACAGCGATTTGTGTACTGCTGCAGGAACTAGGAACAGCATCGTAACATCGGTCCTTCCAAAATTATGGAAAAGACCGACGCTACACCGATGATACGATTTCAACGCTTTTGCGCTCGTTAATCGTAGTAAAAAGGATTAACATACTCCGATGTCGACAGCGAGGCCGGATGTGCGTCACTTTCGATTTGACCACACCGACATCGCACCTGCGATGTCGTAGTGTGCAATGTACCCCTTAGGGTGATATTTTTTACATTCATTTGTGAAAATATTGGAAATTTGCTAAAAAAATTTCAACTTTCAAACTTTTAATTTTTATGCCCTTAAACCAGAGGTATATCAAACAGAATAGTTAATAATAACATTTCCCACATCTCTACTTTACATCATCATCATTTTTGAAAGATATTTTTTTTTGTTAGGACATTAGAAGGGTTCAAAGATTATCAGCACTTTCTCATTTGTCCAACAAAGTAATTTAATTATGGACCGCATCTCATTTGAAGTGACTTTGAGGAGCTTATGTGACAGAAAATACCCAAAAGTGACACCATTTTAGAAATTGCACCCCTGAAAGTGCTCAAAACCACATTCAAAAAGAAAGTTTATTAACCCTTTTGGTGCTTCACAGCAATTAAAGCAATGTTGAAAGAAAAAATGAAAATGTTTCTTTTTCCCACAAAATTGTTATTTTAGCCCCAATTTATTTTTATTTGCACAAGAATAACAGGAGAAAATGCACAATAAACATATGCTGTGCAAATTTTTCTGAGTACACCAATATCCCACCTTTGGCGGAAATCTACTGTTTGGGTGCATGGCAGGGCTTGGACGAGAAAGAACGTCATTTGACTTTTTGAATGCAAAATCGGCTGGAATCGATAGTGGACGCCATGTTGCATTTGGACAGCCCCTGATGTGCCCAAACAGTGGAGCTCCCACACAAGTGACCCCATTTTGGAAACTAGATCCCTGAAGGAATATATCTAGAGGTGTGGTGAGCACAAATGCACAGCTCACTAGAGAAAATTAAGGCTGGTGGTGCACAGACAACCTGCTTCGGCTGGCAGGTGAAGAACAAAATTAGAACGTGAAAAAAATCTATCACCAGCAAATAAAATGTAAAAATTTATTGAAGCATAATTAAAAAGCCCATAACAAAAATTGTTAGGGTGCTTACAGAGCAAAGACATGTCAACACGTTTCAAGCGAAAAAAGGCTCTTTTTCGCTTGAAACGCATTGACGTTTCTTTGCTTTTTGTTATGAGTTTTTTAATTATGCTTCAATAAAATGTTTACATTTTAATTTTTTACCTTAAGGCTGCTTTACATGGTACGATCGATTGTGCGATTTCACAATCGATCGTACCCGCCCCCGTCCTTTTTGCGTCACGGTCAAATCGCTGCCCGTGTCGCACAAAGTCAGTAACCCCCGTCACACATACTTACCTCTCGTGCGACCTCGCTGTGGGCGGCGAACGTCCACTTCCTGGAGTGGGAGGGACGTTCGGCGTCACAGCGACGTCACACGGCCGTCGGCCAATGGAAGCGGAGGGGCGGAGATGAGCGGGATGTAAATATCCCGCCCACCTCCTTCCTTCACATAGCCGGCGGCGGCCGCGTGACGCAGGTGAGCTGCTGTTCATCGTTCCCGGGGTGTCACACGGAGAACGTGTGCTACCCCGGAAACGATGAACAACTAAATTAAACGATATTATGGAACCTAGCGAGCAGTACACGACTCACGATTTGTGAGCGATACTGCGTCACTAGGAGGTGTCACACAGGCCGGCATCGCCACCGATGCCGGATGTGCGTAACAAAAACCGTGACTCCGACGATCTATCGCACGATAGATTGTCTGGTGTAAAGCAGCCTTTAGGTGTGGTGAGCACCTTGAACCCCCAGTTGCTTCTCAGAATTTTATAACATTGTGCCATGTCACTTTTTTCCACAAAAATGTTGCTTTAGCCCACCAATTCTTAGTTTTCACATGCATAACCGGAAAAAATGGACCATACAATGTGTTGTGCAATTTCTCCTGAGTACGCTGATGCCCCATATGTGGTGGAAATTTACTGTTTGGGTGCACAGCAGAGCTCGGAAAAAAGGAGCATCATTTGACTTTTGGATTGCAAAATTGGCTGGAATTGTTAGCGGGGTCCATGTTGTGTTTGATCTCGTTGGTGTGGCATGTGAGCCGGCGCCATCGTACCGCCTGTATGGTGGTTTTTGAGAACGCACCTCCTGCAGCACCTTGAATATATGGCAAGTGTTGTGAAGGGGTTAACGATTGTAAATTGCTAATTTATCCACATTTTTTAAATTTCAGTGTTTTTAATAAACCCAAAACATATCCGCGTAAAATTTACCATAGAGTACAATGTATCATGAAAAAAGAACACTCTGTATTACTGTGAATTTAATTTGGACGTCCGATAGTCTCATACAAGTCTTTTCCGGGGTTTTGATGGATAGCACTCACACCTGTGATAGTCTATGGAGCCATTCAAATGTGTGTGATATTTCGTGGACTGAGCAGTCCGTAGAAGATTGCGGAGATATGTCCAAATTTCATAGTTAAAATTAATAATGCAAGTCTATGGGTCTGTGAAAAAATCGGATCGACATCTGAGTGTGGTCCAATTTTCATTGACTATCAGAAAGAAGAATTTGGAGAAACCTTTTTATTTCATGTGCAAATAAAATAATGACACTCGGACCACACTCTGATCAGAAGAATCAGTCCGCTTTTCTTGTACATGAAAAAACGGACGTCTAAATATACATTGGGTCATCGTAAACTTCGGAACACTGCATATCCTAAGACATCCACTAGATGGCGCCTGTGCCCCACTTTTCGGATTCCAGATGTTCCTATGTCTCACGACTTTCCTCCAGCATTTGGTGCTTTTACACTTTTCCATTTTCTTCCTAATGAAAGATGTGCACAAAGTAATACCGTAAACACCGCTTATGTTTCCCACTGAACATCTCTCCATTAAAGGCCAATTTCACTAATTCAATATGCATGAAAATAAAAAATCACATCAATGGGAGTCGTCATGTTTATCTTAAGAATAACGAAGACAAGGTCAATGGAGCCACTTACACAACGCAAGGATTTCCTGTATACAAAGTGCTAAATGAGCATTTACTGATGAGTCCAAACCTTGACGGATAAAGGCTGATACACATTATGAGCTTCACCGCAGTTGTGTTTCCCAGTAAAATCCCTTTAATATTAACATAAATATAATATTGATGTAATATAATTTTATTAAAACAATAGCTGTGTCTTCTAATGAGCCTTAATTAGAGCCAAATTAACCTTGATCACATGACCAGTAGGTTCCCATTTAATGACAGGGAGCAGAAATCTGGGAGAATTTGATGCATAAAATATTTTGGGAAGTTGTATTACTTTATATTATTCAATATAATAGTATTAAATTAAATTGTTATGCTCACTGGGCGAGCAGGGACATTAGTGAACCCACCGGACCGCAACACACAGAAAACCCAGAGGGGCTTGACTATGGACCTGAGCCTGATCTTCTCCAGAGCCCCTGATGGTGAGGATGTTACGCTGTAGGTATTGCTCCGGGTGCCACTAGGGAAGACTGGTGTTGCGTCGGCTGGGCCCGGGGGTATATGAGCGACAGTCTCAGTCAACAGGTGTGGATGGATGGATGGATGCAGGAGCTGGTGGAGCTGCTTGTGGCAGCAGGGAACGTGGGTGGCGTGGCAGCTTGCGGCAGCAGTGGCAGGATAGGTAATACGGCAGCACACTAGAATACTAATGGATGTCAGCAGCGGAGCTAGCAAATCAAAAAAGGTCAGTGGAGCCTCTGTTAGGAGTCTTGACACAGAAAATAGCCAGATATCCCTCCGGGAAGGACCTAGCCAAGGAGTGGCTCTTTTTAGGAGACCACCATAACCACCATATTAAGTGGCCCTTTTAGTCAATATCCAACTCTTTGACGAGTTTAAAGATATGACAAGGGAAAATACCAAGGCCAGGTATCCATCCACAGACAGCTGTTTCGGGGTGTTGCCCCTCATCAGTGTGGAGTAGGATTCTGGCTAGATGAGAGCAATGCCTAGTAGACCAACAAGACAAAACAATCATTGATCTCGGGGAGACCAGCCAGAGCAGCGGAACTAGCACAAAATAACAGCAATAGAAAAAGCAGCAGAAAAGTGCGAGAGAACCTGACTACAGCAATGAGTCTAAATCTAAGGCTGGAGTCACACTTGCGAGAGACTCGCATCACAAGTCTGTACACTCTCCAGACAGGAGTGTCTCAGCTGCATAGAAATACATACAGTTGACCCGCTCCTATCCAGAGAGTGTGCGGCCGTGCCTGGTGATGCAATGCGAGACTAGCGCAAGTCTCTCGCAATTGTGACTCTGCCCTAACTCATTGCCCACGCAACTCTCATAGGGCAGAGTTGCCTTAAATAACTGCAGCTTCCCAACTGACCTGGGAGGCACTTCCGGGTTAGGATGATGCTGGCCTTTTAAGAAAGGAAGCATAGCTGCAGGTGCGGGCAGAGGCCTGGAGCCTATCAAGTGTACAGAGGATCCGTGAGGCTGCAGCAAGATGCCTGCACAGGTGAGGGAACCGACATCCTCTCTGGGGCAGGGGAGCATCAGCATGCAAGGACGTTACATAAATATTATTTTCTTCCTGAACTTGGACTCGTTCTATACTTTTTCTATTGAACCTGAAGTAAAACTCACTTCCCCACTGGAGTGACCATCAGGGAACACTTCCTGGAAATCCTTATTTTTTTTTTAAAAAAATAATAGATTACTGCTGGGAATTCAGATCTGTCAGGTACAAAGTTAATTGAGAAATAAATATTTATTCAGTAATATTAAACCTTTTTGCACGCATACAAGCTAGCATGTTTGTTTCTCAGGAATGCATGATTTTTTTCCTATTGTGACTAATTGCCTGGGAGAATTGGGAGAGGGAGGGAACACCTCTGGGTGAACTGAAAAAAAATTAGCATTTTTTAATGGAATCTGGCAAAGAAAAAAAGCATTTACCTGTAGACAGGGGTAATCTAAGAGTGAAATCTATGCAGCAGGCTAATTGGAAGTGGAGAAAATGAATTTATTTTCTCCCTGCAGCTGTTTGCCTCCAGTCATTGGGGCGGTGCAAGGGGCTGGGACAGATGGCAGTCTCTATACACTGATCACTCCCTTCCTCCATGACTGACATCTTTCTCAGCACACGCACTCAGGATTGCAAACCGTCCAGAAATTCCACGACTGTCTGTAAAAATGGGGCACTTTTTGCCCTGTCCATAAAAAATTGAGGCATCCATTTTTTTGAAGCTGAAGAAACATATAGATTATTTTGACTGTAATTACCATCATTTTGCACTTTACAGTGAATACTACTGATGTCTTCATATCAGAATTCTGGGCTGTAGACATAGATCACCTATAATCATAATGATTTATTATGGTTTTTCAAACGTGTCCGTAAAAAATATTGTCTGTCCGTGATTTTTTTGTTAAGCTGTCCAAGAAAAAAATGAAAAGTCAAGTTGGCAACCCTACACATGCTGCGGAACAAGATGACAGTAAAGAAGCCATGAGTGATTACAGATCAATGATTGTTTGCCACCCAGGAGAATATAACTGCAGATTTTGCCTGGTGCCATACTTCCAATTAGATAGCCAAACATGTTTATAAGGTATTTACCTACAGACACCATCAATGCAGATAAATACCATTTTATGTTTTGTTTTTTTTGCTGAAAGGTTTTCTTTAAATGTGTTTTGTGTCTACATGGTTTATTATGCCAATATATTTTTAATTAATTTATTTTAATAAAGATATTTTTTATATAGGTTTTCTTGACTCTGGAGTCTATTTTCTTTAAAGGGGTAGTCCGAAGTATAATGTCATCTTCCTCCAAAATGCCTATCTATTCAGTGCCATAATCTAAACTATTTTCTAATATACTTGAATACAAAAAAGCCCTGCTGTTCCTCAAATACATTATCTAACGACTTCCTTATTTTTATTTTTTATGATGCTTTGTTTGAGAATCTCATTGGATGCTGGGATACTCAAACAAAGCATCATCAGGGGGCAGAGGCTCCAGTCACTGATGCAGCCTCTGCTCTCTTCCTGAAGTGAAGCATCATTAGTGATGCTCGTTCAGGGTCTGCTCTGTCCCTGTGCACTATGCATGTGCACAATGACAGCCCGCATTCTGCTGTCAGCTCAGATCAGCAGTAACAAGCCAGCAGGAGAGTGGCGTCAGATACCCGGTATGCAGAGAGTAGTGATGTCACTTGCAGGGACGATGTTGGGTTCTGCATGCTGGGTCTTTCTGATACTGCTGTGTTGCTAGCTTGTTACTGCTGATCTGATCCGGCAACAGAGTGCGTGCTGTCATTGTACACACATCACAGTGCACAGGGACTAGCCCCTGACAGCAACGTGACTGATTATGCTTCAATTTGGGGAGGGGGCAGGGGCGGAGTAGTGACCGTAGCCTTTGTCCCCTGATGACGCTTTGTTTGAGTATCCCAGCATGCACTGAGATTCTAAAGCAGAGCACCATCAGACAGGAAGGGAAAAAAAATAGAAAATCAGTTAGATAGTTTAGTTAAAGAACAGTAGGGATTTTTAATTCAAGTATATTAGAAAGTAGTTTAGATTACGGCACTAAATAGGGATTAGGAGGAAAATTACTTAGACTTCAGACTACCCCTTTAAAGTTATGACTGTTACTTCCTATTCCAGAAAAAATAGACTACTACAGTAGAAGCAGCACTAATAAAGAATAAAAAAGAATGATCCCTTAAGCCTGCTTTACACCTTACGATCCAGCATACGATATCGTATGCGATCGTAACCGCCCCTATCGTATGTGCTGCATGTTCAATTTGTTGAATGTGCCGCACATACGAGGAACCCCCCGTCACAAGTACTTACCCGTCCATATGACCTCGATGTGGGCGGCGAACGTCCACTTCCTGGAGTGGGAGGGACGTTCGGCGTCACAGCGACATCACGCGGCAGCCGGCCAATAGAAGCAGATGGGCGGAGCTGAGCGGGACGTAAACATCCCGCCCACCTCCTTCCTTCCGCATTGCTGGCCGGGAGTCGCAGGACATAGGTAAGATCTGTTCATCGTTCCCGGGGTGTCACACACTGCGATGTGTGCTACCCCGGGTACGATGAACAATCTGACGTTCAATTCATGAGAAATGAACGATGTGCGTGCGATGAACGTTTTACCGTTCAGTCGCAATCACACGTAGCTGTTACACACTACAATGTACCTTACGATGCCGGATGTGCGTCACTTACGACGTGACCCCGCCGACACATTGTAAGATATATTGTAGCGTGTAAAGCGGGCTTAAGTCTACTTGATTATACAGTTTTTCTAACCTTATATCCAATGGAAAATGTGATCTTGGTGTCAAGTTATGTGAATACATTTTGCAACTGCCCATTAATCATCTCTGCAGGTAGTGAATGACACCGCTGGATTTTCATAATTTTGTGAAGCTTTGCTGTTGTTCTTCTATATGAACAGTGAGGTTGATGTCTGTATTAAGGTTGGACAAACAGAACCAACAGTGAAGGCTCTAGGGCCAGAGAGCTTCAAGCAGAGGCTGGAAGAGGAGACATTATCCCTTGCCAAAGTTTCCACAAATGTATAATAATATGCACAGAAATATACATTATAATATTAAAGGTGTTCTCACAGAAACAAAGTTCATTTTAATAATTATATTTTGGAATAATAATCATTTCCACAATTGGATGTAATTAAAAAAAAGTTGGATGTTCCTGTGCTGAGATAATCTTATAAATGTGCGCCTGCTATGTACTGTGTAATGGCCGTGTCTGACCATACAGGGACATGGTCTGATCATACCACAGCTCCTGGGCAGTGAGGAAGTAAAAGAGTATAAAGACATTACAGCACAGGATTGTAAATTGTTCTTTCTTTGACATAAAACATTTTTTAAAAACCGTAAAAAGTATCCTCTGTGATCCTGTGCTGTATTGTCGTTATACTCTCTTGTGTCCTCCTGGCCCAGGAGATGTGGTGTGATCAGACCATGTGCCTGTATGGTCAGACACGGCCATTACACAGTACACAGCAGGCACACATATATAAGATTATCTCAGCACAGGAACATTTTTTTTTAACACATCCAATTGTGGAATTTATTATTATTCCAAGATCTATTGATTAAAATGAACTTTAAAATTAACTTTGTTCTTGGGAAAGCCTCTTTAACTGTTACCAAAACTCTATCTCTCTCTAGACCATGGATATTCCTTTAATTCCTTAAATTCCTTTAAAGCGCTGCGGAATATGTTGGCGCTATAGAAATAAAACATTATTATTATTATTATTATTATTATTATTAATTCCACTTCTATATTTGCTCACTGAACAGCATCAAAATCTCTACAGAAAAAAAAACATCATTTTAATTGGAAGACGCAGGTCTATAGAGATACCACTACTTCCATTTATAAGAACATGCTGAAAGGTTCCCTTTGAATGAAGTTTACTTGTGAACCTTAAAGGGAATGTGTCAGCACAAAATGACTGTTCAAACCAAGCACAGGTGTTTGGTGCCTTTGGGCATGGCGGAGCAGTCCATTGCACTTTTCCATCCCCACCTGTTCCTTAATTGATGGTTTTTCCTTTACAGGATCCAGGGAAGGGTAGAGATACTGTAGATGTGAAACAAATACATGGGAAGATGCATTGAACTGTTTGGCTACACCCAGAGTGCACCAAGCATCTGTACTTTGTTTTAGCAGTAATTTTATCCTGACAGATTTCCATTAATTACATATTAATAAATGGTATTGGTCAATCAGTGGGAATTGATACAGATAAAGAGGTTGTCTGGGGAGAGCAACCGAGCTGATCAGCTGTTTTTGGTGCAGACGGCGGCATTCAAGTTAATTGGAGGCAGATGTGCAGTACACGGCCCCGCCTGCTATCAGAAGACGGGGAAGCTCCGAAACTGAGCATCTCCAGACGCCTGCTGCCGGCTGCGGCACCGAGAGCAGGTGATCGGCGGGAGTGCGAGTTGTGCGCCGCCCCCGTGTCAGCAGCCAGGCTGCTCGGATCCGGATCCGCGGTGGCTCGAGGGACGTCCGGACCCAGGGGTCGTGCGGCCACTCAAATAAAGGGGGGCGATTATACAGGGGAAGGTGTGGAGAGTTTGTGACGCCATCCGTGGTGTGTGGTAAGGTTAAAGTACCACCGCTGCGGCTGGGAGTACCCGGTGGCAATGGAGTGGGCAGCCAGGTGTTTAACCCCTCCACGGGTAGGGGGATTGCCCCGGGACTCGGTGGTGGTGTCGGGGAGGTGCCGTCGGGCCGGTAAGGGTTAATTGCGTACTCACTCAGTCCAATAACGCTGATGCTGACAACTGTGGTAAACCAAAGTTCTTGAATCCACTGCAGCAGAGAGGGAGCACGCCTGGATCCTGTGCCCATTGGTGTTGCTTGTTAGTCTGTGACCCTAACCTTGGCGCCTCTTTTCTGTAGTTCGTCCCTTTTAGCTTAAAACTAAATGGGTCCCGCTCACCCGTATGGCTAACAGAGTGAGCTTGCTCTCAGGGTTCACGCTTGGGATTTTCTGGACTATGCAGTGGGAAAGTCCTATCCCCCTCGTCGCGCTAGTACCCCAATTTTGAAGCAGGTGGAGAACTGATCTTGCAGGCTCCGTCCTCGTCGGGTAAATTACCAGGACGCCTGAATCTACTTCCTGGCCTAGGGTCCACGTACCCTGTCGTGCCCTGGCCCCTGCCTGGTGATGACACAAGGCCGTCGGCTGTCCTCCTCGACAGTCCATGATCCTTGTCACGATCCCCTACGACCGGAGTCCAGCTCCTACCAGGCCCAGACCAACGTCTGCCACCTAGTACTCTCAAGGAGCCCAGACCTCTCCTCTCAAGAGTCACTCCACAATTCTCTTGTGACCTCTCTTCTTGAGAGTCACTCTTCAACTGACTGTCTCCTGACACTCCTGACCCCTTAACCAACCCCCCAAGTGGCCAGCCCTATTCCCTTCAGGCTGTCCACTAGTGTGTCTGGTGGGTGTGGTGCAGAGTGTTCCTAGGGTTTTGATTAGCTTGTTCTTAGCAACACCAAAGGTCAGGGACCCATAACCAAGGAGGAGGTGGATATCATGCAGAAGGGCAGATTGCACAATACCCTGTCACGAACTGATTGGCTGAGGTCCAACTGTGACGCCCTGGCCTATCAGACATTGATGACCTTACCTAAGGATAGGCCATCTGTTAAAGTAATGGACAACTCCTTTAATTCCTCCCTTGGCTGCAGTTTACTATAAACAAAAAACATCTGTGTTGAACTCACATTCTCCAGGTCCACCTGCGAGTCTCCACCGCTGTGTAGTGACCCAGAGAAGACATAACTAGAATGTCCCCTGATGGGTCATGTATTTTTCTATAATGTTGGACATTATCTGTGCCTTTTTAAACCTCGCTCTGAGAGTTGTAGCATTTTTAATCCTACACTGACCTCTGCTGGCCATTCTCAAAACTTTTGCGGGCGTCACACAAGACGATCTATTGTGCGATATGTCGTCGGGATCACGGTTTTCGTGACGCACATCCGGCATCGTTCACGACGTCATCTCATATGACACCTAAGAGCGACTCTTAATCGGTTGTAAATCGTGTATACGTCACTCATTTTAAAAAAATCGTTTAATCTTATTTGCGCAGATTGTTCATCGTACCCGGGGTAGCACACATCGTTCCGTGTGACACCCCGGGAACGATGAACACCGCTTACCTGCGTCCTGCCGGCAATGCTGAAGGAAAGAGGTGGGCGGGATGTTTACGTCCCGCTCATCTCCGCCCCTCCGCTTCTAGTGGGCGGCCGCTGTGTGACGTTGCTCTGACGCCGAATGTCCCTCCCCCTTCAGGAAGTGGATGTTCACCGCCCACAGCGACATCTCTCAGCAGGTAAGTACGTGTGACGGGGCTTTAACGACTTTGTGCGACGCGGGCAGCGATTTGCCCGTCATGCACAAACGACGGGGGTGGGTACGATCGCTCGTGCGATCGCACGATAGATTGTATCGTGTGACGCCCGCATTCCTCCTGGTGTTTTGCATTGACTGTGGTGCCGATGTCACCCTGACAGTGTAACAACCAATCATTAAGCTTAGCGGCTGTACTGGGACATCCCTGTGTAGGTGTAGTGCCCCATTCAGGGCCGTGGACCTCACTGATTAGCAGCTGCCCTGTCAATATGATGTCATCACCACAGCCAATGCCAGACACTGGGAATGGCAGCGGCGTTGAGTCGCCAGTGGAACTGGGGAAAGTGAGTACAGCATGGCTGCTTTTTTTATTTTAAACCACAGCCAAGGGAGAAATTTAATTGAAAGGGAACAATCTCTTTAAAACCTATGTAGAGAAACTGACGAACATTAGTTCAGTAGCCCAGTTTCTTATTGACTACTCTCCTAGAGAATCCTGAGCTCTACAAGCGGCAACACTTTCCATAGAATTTAATGGAGACTTACAGGAGGCATCATCTGACGATGCAAATAGCTCTTCTTCCCGTTGGGGGTCATTGTCAGTTATTTTTGTGTTTTGACAGCCTTTATAGACAGACGGCTGAGATGTTGGCGTTACATCAGGTTAACCGTGTCGTGGTCTTGTTAACCCTTTGTCACTGATATGTAATAACTCAGCTCCCGCGTGTCATCCATTCGCACTGATACTACAAATAGCAGCGCCGCAGCAGACGACCCACAGGCAGATGTACGGCAATGGCAGTGGTTCCACCGGAAAGGTCGGTTTTGCTGTCTAAGGGCGATTCCTGTGAGATATTTAAAGGATAATGATTGTACTAGTGATGATGCGTGAGGCGTGTGATTGCCTGCCAAAGAAACAGGAAGGGACTAGAGTTACAAATTACTCTTTCATTCATAGTTACTGTGTGGAAAATTGACAATGTTTTTACATTAAAGAAGCATGAAAATGCCCTAAGGTTAATACAGGCTGCCAGTGTCACTGGGGGAATTCGTTTTACATTACAGTTGTATTTTTAGAAATGTCAGGAGCAGAAATTTCTATTATTTTAATAATCATATATCTTGAATATCAGAAGTAGAAATCACGATTTAATACTGTACTTTTTGTGTATTATCCTGGACATATTGTTTTCTCTCTTGCTCTTTCTTGTAGAAGTGGCGGAAACTACTTTGATAATTGCCCAAAGAGACCCCGTGACTATTGGGAAACAATGGGTTTTTTTTATAAACTTTTTTAAAGAGGAATTAAGAAGAGTAAAGCCAGCACTGATTGACCGCAGGGATCCCATAACATAACAGTGTCACTTGAGACTCGGGAGAGTGAGTGCCGACAGCACCAGAAAGGCAACTGCAGCGGAGGTGAGTACAGGTGACGTTATTTTACTGGCGGGAAACATAGGGAAGGAGTAGTGGACAAGTCCTCTAAAGGCCCCGTTCACACGCAGCGACGTATTAACGATATATCGCCGGGGTCACGGATTCCGTGCCATACATCCGGAATTGTTAGCGACATCGTTGCGTGGGACAGCAAGGAACGACCGTTAACGATGGAAAATACTCACCTTATCGTCCATTGTTGACACGTCGTTCCTTTTTAAAAAAGCATTGATTGTGGAGGACACAGGTTGTTCATCGTTCCCGAGGCAGCACACATCGCTACATGTGACACCTCGGGAATGACAAACACAGCTTACCTGCGGCCATCGGCAATGAGGAAGGAAGGAGGTGGGCGGGATGTTGCATCCCGTTCATCTCCGCCCCTCCGCTTCTATTGGGCGGCCACTTAGTGACGCCACTGTGACGCCGCACTGGCAACAGCGACGTCGCTAGGCAAGTAAGTACGTGTGACGGCTCCAAACGATTTTGTGCACCATGGGCAGCGATTTGCCCATGACGCACAAATGACGGGGGTGGGTGCTTTCACCAACGACATCACTAGCGATATCGCTGCATCTAACACCCCCTTAAGGCTGGAACCACATGAACATATGGCATTCAATGCGAGTGAATCGCATGTGACCCTCAGCTCCTGCTGTGCTGCAAGTGTAAGCCGAGTGTCATGCCACTGTGATCCGATCCTGCGATCTGATCACAGCTGCAGAGGAGAGGGAAGGATTAATGTCCCTATCTCCTCCATCGCCCACTGATGCGATTATCGCACTGCACTCCGGTGTCATCTGAGTGCAGTATGATGTTTCACTCGCACCCATAGACTTGCATGCAGGAAGATCAAATATCTTTGACTGTATCAGCCTGCTGCGCATGGCCATAAAGTGTACAGCAGTGGTAGCTCCGGGTGGGTCGGAGAGATTGCGCCCTCGCCCCCCACTGCTAACATTATTATATTATGAAAAATAAGCATGACTTTATCTGATATATATCTGGACCATAGGATAGATTTGTAGTGAATTTAAAGGAATAATATGTTATAAGTCATAAAGTCAGGCGTCCATTTTTTTCAAGAAGTAATCACAATCATGTAAAGTTATTGCAGCCAAAACCCAGCAGATATATCCTCTCCCCATATAACCAATGCGTCATCCCTGGTCCTATCCTGACAGTGTGTAACTGAGACAGTTCTTCCACTTTTTAGCTGTGCGGCCCCTTGTTAGTGAGGACAAATAGGAAGCATTGTTTCCTTAAGATCATCTACAAGTAGTTGTGTGTTTTCTTTACAGAAAACAATTGGATCCCATTTTTGTTAGCTTGCAGTCATACATGTGTTCCTTCCCTTAGGGCTGGAGCACACAGGGTATTTGTGGCTGCAGGAAAATAGGTATCATTGTTTTCTAAAGAGCAAAACACAAAAAGTTGAAAAAACAGAAAACTTTCGGCTGATCTATAGAGAACAATAGCTCTTTTTATCAGCAACAAGAAGCCCATGTGCCCATGTCCCTTATGTTCCACTTGACCTAAGCTATGTCCTTTTAGAGAGGAAGCATGGGCTCTTATGGTATGGGGGTAATATCTTCCAAATTCTTCTGTAGCATGCGAATGAGACCTTTTTTTTTAATTCTATTTCATTTTTGTAACATTTATCTGCTTTTTGTGAAATATTGTTTTATCCAAAGGTCTACAAAAATCTGCAAATTTACCATGATTACTGAATGATGATGTATGATTTTCACATATCTTTACAGTTTTGGGCTCCAGTGTAAAATAAGGATTTAGGGGAGGTCTAATTATGGTGGTCTTGTAACACCAAGAAGAAAAAATTGTGGAATTGTAGATATAACAGGATGCATAGATATTAGGGATGAGCGAATGTATTCGCCACTATTCGGTATCCGACGGATAATGGGGTATTCGAGGTATTTGCTATCCGACGGCTAATATGGTATCCACTCCGATACTTTCATTTTCATTTCTGACTTCCTGGCGTCTTTTTCCAGCCAATGAACACATCTGACATTGCTTGCCCTCACAGGAACGCCGCAGCCATCTTTGTTATGGTGTTACTGTGATTGGCTTGGCCGCACAGCGTCATAGGGGATATATAAGGCTGCTGCCATTTTGGTCAGTCGGTCTCTTCCTCTCTCTTTCTTAGTCACCGATCACGGGCGTGGCGCTGTCACACTATGGTGGTTCTACAGCTTTTGAAAATGCCGGACGCTCATTATTCCATCTCGTATTCCCTGCTTTCCCCACCCACCGCCGCCTATGATTGGTTGCAGTCAGACACGCCCCCACGCTGAGTGACAGCTGTCTCACTGCAACCAATCACAGCCACCGATGGGCAGGTCAATATCATGTAGTAAAATAAATAAATAATTTAAAAGAATGACGTACGGTCCCCCCCCAAATGATACGCAGCCGAGGTAAGCACACAGTAATTAAAGTAAATAAAGATACACCGAAAAATCCTTTATTTGAAATAAAACACCAAAAAGCTCCTCTGTCACCACTTTTTTAAACCCCGCCCAAATATCCAGGTCCGGTTTAATCCACACTGATTCAGCAATGTCTGAGCGAGTGCTCAATGCAGCCTCATTCCGTGAATGATGCTGCAGGGGTAACTCCAGGTCATTGCTCATGGTCGGTGATGTCAACACATTACCGCTCGCGAGAACTTCAGTGCTGCTGTAAACCACAACTCAGAGTGACGTCACTGACCGGCAGTGACCCTGCGAGAACTCAGATCCAAGCTCCCGCAGGGTCACTGCTCCATCACACATACTGTTGGGGGGGAACACATACATCACAAATAAAAGCTGTAATATCATCTATCTATCCATCTATCTATCTATCTATCTATCTATCTATCTAGGGATGGATGGATTGATGGATGGAGAGGGGGATGGAGAGAGGGATGGATGGATGGAGAGAGGAATGGATGGATGGAGAGAGGGATGGATGGATGGAGAGAGGGGTGGATGGATGGAGAGAGGGATGGATGGATGGAGAGAGCGATGGATGGATGGATGGAGAGAGATGGATGGATGGAGAGAGCGAAGGATGGATGAATGGATGGAGAGAGCGAAGGATGGATGGATGGAGAGAGCGATGGATGGATGGAGAGAGATGGATGGATGAAGAGAGCGAAGGATGGATGAATGGATGGAGAGAGCAAAGGATGGATGGATGGATGGAGAGAGGGATGGATGGAAAGAGGGATGGATGGAGAGAGGGATGGATGGATGGATGGATGGAGAGAGGGATGGATGAGAGAGGGATGGAGAGAGGGATGGATGTATGGATGGATGGAGAGAGGGATGGATGGATGGAGAGAGGGATGGATGGATGGAGAGAGGGATGGATGAGAGAGGGATGGAGAGAGGGATGGATGGATGGAGAGAGGGGTGGATGGATGGAGAGAGGGATGGATGGATAAAGAGAGGGATGGATAGAGGGATAGATGGATGGATGGAGAGAGGGATGGATGGATGGATGGATGGAGAGAGGAATGGATGGATGGAGAGAGGGATGGATGGATGGAGAGAGGGATGGATGGATGGAGAGAGGGATGGATGGATGGAGAGAGGGATGGAGAGAGGGATGGATGGATGGAGAGTGAGAGATGGATTGATGGATGAGAGAGGGAAGGATGGATGGAGAGAGGGATGGATGGATGGAGAGAGGGATGGAGAGAGGGATGGATGGATGGAGAGAGGGATGGATGGATAAAAAAGGATAGATGGATATATAGATAGATAGACTGGCAGACTGATGTCAAACACATATATAATGTCCCACCTCCCTGCATATTTTAAGCTGGCACCCTTTAGTGATTTTCATGTGGCACTAAAGGGTGCCTAGCCTTTTATATTTAGCCAAAAATATAAATAATTAGCGACGTGGGTTCCCCCCCATTTTTGATAGCCAGCTAGAGTAAAGTAGATAGCTGCAGATTGTAAACCACAGCTGGCAGCATTACCTTGGTAGGGGATCCAATTTGGAGGGCACCTAGGCTCTTTTTTATAATTATTTATAAATAAATAATTAAAAAAAAAAAGTGGGGTTCCCCCCTATTGGTTCATGTGATGTCATGTCGGGTATCTGATAGACGCCATGACATCACAAACTGCTGGGCTTGATGTCAGGTGACATTACACATCTGGTACCAACTCTATTTATTACCTCGTTTGCCACCGCACCAGGGCAACGTATTGAGCTGGGGCGAAGCGACAGTATTGGCGCATCTAATGGATGCGCCACTTCTGGGGCGGCTGCGGCCTGCTATTTCTAGGCTGAGAAGGGGCAATAACTATGGACCTTCCCACCCTGAGAATACCAGACCACAGCTGGCAGCATTACCTTGGTAGAGGATCCAATTTGGAGGGCCCCCAGGCTCTTTTTTATAATTATTTATAAATAAATAATTAAAAAAAAAAAGTGGGGTTCCCCCCAATTGGTTCACCAGCCAAGGTAAAGCGGACAGCTGGGGTCTGGTATTCTCAGGGTGGGAAGGTCCATAGTTATTGCCCCTTTCCAGCCTAAAAATAGCAGGCCGCAGCTGCCCCAGAAGTGGCGCATCCATTAGATGCACCAATACTGGTGCTTCGCCCCAGCTCATCCCGTTGCCCTGGTGCGGTGGCAAACGGGCTAATAAATAGGGTTGGTACCAGATGTATAATGTCACCTGACATCAATCCCAGCAGTTTGTGATGTCATGGCGTCTATCAGATACCCGACATCACGAACTGTCAGTAATAAAAATAGACGACAAAAAAAAAAAATATTTGAAAAAACACTCCCCAAAACATTCCCTCTTTTACCAATTTATTGTAAAAAAGAAAAAATCCCCTGTAATCCATTTTGGAAGTCCCATGACGATTCTGGACCTTCTAGAATATGGGGGGCATGCTCAGTGAACGTATCTACCATTTTCTAGGCGTGGAGACCATCCATGTGAGGCATGTGGGTGCAAAGAATCTGCACCTATCCTCCCCGGGTCACAGCAGCAGTGTGCGTGCAGCCAGCGAGCGCAGCTCTCACTGAACACAGGAAGCTGAGCTGAGCTGACAGCCGCTCTCTGCGCATGCGACCAGCGTTTTTTGTGAAGGAGGAGGGATGCGGGGAAATAAACTCTGCAAAAAGGTAAAGACAACGGGGGAACATCGGGAAACACTGGGGGGATATGGGGGGTTACTTAGCTGGACCTGGGGAGGAGTTTTCTGTCGCATGTGTCATGGCACATGCGATAGAAATCAGAGGAAGAGGGTGAATGCGGGCGGTGCGTTGGTGTGCGCCATGCCATCTTGGATGAATCGGGAGGGGGCAGAAATGCAGTGAGGCACCTTCTACAGGCTGTGCCCATAATGTTTCTGCCTTTTCCCATCCATTTTAGCCTCTTCCTCAGTCACCACAGGTCACCGACGGGTCCAACATGAAATTATTCTGGTTTACCATAGACTTACATTGGTGGTCAAATAATCGCGAATACTCGAATAGCGGCGAGGTATTTGCTGGATATTCGGTGAAGCGAATAATAGGGTATTCGATAATCCTGAATAGATATGATATGTGCCAGTCTTTGCACTAGTTGCTGTTATGCTCACCGGGCGAGCATAGATGTTTAGTGAACCCAATGGGGTATGAGTCTGGGTGCCACTTGGGAAGACTTGTGCTGCGTTGGCTGGCCCCAAGGGTACAGAAGCAACAGTCTCTGGCAGTAGGTTACAGCAGCAGGTGTCAAAATTCTGTCCAGGATGGATGGATGGTACAACAGCTGCAACCGGCATGGACACTGCAGAGGCGAATAGCGTGTAAGTCGACTGGCGTGGATAGTAGTGGCAGCAGTGGAACAGCAAGGTAGCACAGCACTGAAATATAAAGAAGTGTCACCAGCATCAAACAGCACAATATCATCAGCAGCAGTGCTAAAGACCTAACTCTAACTCATTGTTACCTTAGATACATGCAGCCTCTCAGCTGACCTGGAAGGCACTTCCGTGTTAGGAGGATGCTAACCCTTTAAGAAAGGGGGTGTGGACATGGGCCTGCCCTACAAGCAGAGGCTGGAAGCCTGCAAGGTGTACAGATGCTCCAAGAGGCAGCAGCATTGGCTAGGGATGGGACTGCTGCCGCAGGACGCCTGCACAGGGGAGCAAACCAACGTCCTTGCCGGTGGAGGGGAGCAGGAAAGTGCAAGGACACTGGCATGGGAGTTACAGTTGCCCATCCGTTATGTTGAGTTGAGTGCACTATGAGTTGCACTATGTTTTAGGCCCCTTCACATGTCTGTGATAAAAACACACGTTATTCAAAGTCTGTGGCGTGGGTGTGTATGTGTGTGCGTGCTCTCCGTCTGCTATCCGTGATAGCACACAGACAGCAGGAACTTCTATACTCACCTGTCTCCGGCGCTGCTGCTGCTTCCGGGTGCAGTGAATATTCATGAGCATAATGAACAAGTTACAGCAGCGCCGAAGACAGCAGCGCTGTAGACAGGTGAGTATAGAAAATAATTTTATTTTAAAGACACGTGTTTTCTCCGGTACGTGTCATGCGTATCACAGTGTGCCTCCCATGCTACTGTAGAAAAACGGACATGTCGCCGAGTGGAGCAAACTGGCACGCGTGTGCTCTACACGTCTGTAAGAAAAAAGGGATTTGTGTGTAGACCCATTGATTTTAATGGGTCTGTGTATGTCCGTGTCTTCAGTACGTATAAAAACGGACGTCATATGTACTGTTATCACGGACGTGTGAAGGAGGCCTTACTCTGTAAAGTCTTATCTTGTTTGAATTGTAAAGTGCTACAGAATATATTGGCATTATATAAATAAAAAAAATATTATTACTATTACTATAATGATATGCAAATGCTGAAAAAATATAAGCAAATTTTTTTTTACAACATCTCGATTTATTCAGTATTGAGTGCCATGTGCAGACATCTTCGCTCTTAGACGCTTTAGCTACTATCATTGAGAGTATTAGTTGTTATCTGAGGAATGTCCTGCCACATGGGATGCACTTGGGCAAATCATCAAGATCCACTGCTGGCAGCTCATTTTGCAATTGCAATGACATTCCAGATATGTGTGATGGAAGACAAGTTGGGAGATTCTGCAGGCCATGGTAGTACGTTTAAGCAAAATAAGGCTACTCATAGTGACACAAGCAATATGTGGCCTGGCATTGTCCTGTTTAAAAATGGGACTGATTTATGTAAATTATGCTATGTCACAACAAAATTCGAGCGGTAGGACTGCAGGATGTACCCTCGTGAAGACCTCTCCATGGCGTTGCCCATGTGATCTCCAAAATTATCTCTGGCTATCATTTTGTACAAGACAAAACCAAATCTCGTCACTGAAAATAATAGATCTCCATTTCAACCTCCATTGCCCCTTTGCTCTGCACCATGCTAGCCTTCAAGAACGCTGGCTTTAGTATAATGAAGCGCTTGCAGCTGGACATCTGGCTTGTAGTGCAATGTCATGCAAACACCTTTCAATGGTTTATGTGGAATGTTTGAAGCCTTAATGGATTTCTATGTGAAATCCATTATCAATTGCAACACAGAATGGATCAAACATGGAACCACAATTATCTGAGTTTCCCAGAGCTTGTTTTTCGACTGCGCAACATGTGAGGCCAAATCGGTACAATGGTCTGCAGTGTCTCCAAACTTGTCTATCATAGATCACATCTGCGACATCATTGGTCTGTAATTGCAAAGGGAGCTGCCAGCAGTGGATCTTGATAACTTGCATTCCTAAGTGCATTCAGCATTGCAGAAAATTCCTCATTGGCAACAGCCAGGGTGTGTAAGTGCGGAGATTTCTGTGCATGAGGCTTATACTCAATACTCAATAAATCAAAATGTTTTGACATTTTTTTTTCATTTTTTCACAATGTGCATATCATTAACATGTGTATCCATCCCTTGATTTCTAGAACTCCAGAACTTTTCCTTCTTTGTGCAGCAATTTTATTGTTGGGGAGTATCAATACAGAGAACTTACTAATGACCTGGTTACGGTGACAAGAGGGCATCAACTACTTCTAAAACAAAGAAGGTTTAGTCATCCTTACAGGTGAGGATTCTTTACTGTAAGAGGAGTTGAGACTATGGAACTTTTTGCAACATGATGTTGTAATGGTCGATTCACTTAAAAACTTAATGTAGAGCCAGGATGTCAAGATAAATATATTTTTGGTTATGGGTACTACACTCTGTGATGAGATATTGATCCAAGAAACTAGTCTGGTTACCATGTTTACAGTTGGGAAATAATTTTTACCCTAATATGGGGCAATTACCATCCACGTCATGGTTTTTTTTTTCCCCCTTACTTTAGATCAACATGTTAGGTTTTATTTTGGATTATTTGGCCTATGTCGTTTTTCAACCTTAACATTAAAACAAGCATTCTTGGCCAACTTTGATGCAATTGCAAATATAATTAACTGCTGCTCTGTGGAGGACATCTATAGGATGATATACCTTGATTTTAGTGTTTAGGCTATGTATATATATATATATGGTATATATATTATGTATGTATATATATATATATATATATATATATATATATATATATATATATATATATATATATGTATATATATATATATATATATATATGTATATATAAATAAAAATGTGTGTGTATATGTGTGTATATATATATATATATATATATATATATATATATATATAATAATATATACTGTATATACGGCATGTATGTGTGTGCTCATTATTTATATATATATATATATATATATATATATATATATATATAAGTGCACAGCATTTCATTGGTGTTTAAGGAACTTCCACGCCTTTACAGTATGTGACAGGCCGCAGCTGGAATGTGGAGTAACAAGTTGTCTCACACCCTTTTTCTCAGCATTTCTCTCACCGTCACATATCTCCATCTTTCCTCCTCTTGTACACCTGGTGATGATTTTCGGTTCTTTCAAGCCTTTAAAACTGTCTAACAATATTTTTCTCTTTTTCACTTTACTGAACAATTTACCGGAAGTATATATTATTGATAAACTTTATGGATAGTCTGTGTAGCATAGTATTATACTATATTGCTATACAGTGCCTGGAGGAAATATACATAAACCGTGAACTTTTCCACATTTTTTCATGTTACACCCACAAACCTAAATGTATTTTATTGGAATTTTATGTGATATACCAATACTTAGTAGAAAGTATTTGTGAAATATAAAGTAAATGATACATGGTTTTCTAAATATTTTCAAAATATAAATCTGAAAATTGTGACTTGCATTTGTATTCAGCCCCTGTAGTCTGATACCCCTAAATAAAATCATGATTGACCAATTGGTTCCAGAAGTCTCCCAATTAGTAAATTAAATCCACCTGTGGGTATTCTCAGTATAACTACAACTGTTCTGTGACTGCCTTAAAGGTTTGTGAGAGAACAATAGGGATTATAAAAACCATGGAACACACCAGACAAGTCAGGTGTAAAGTTTTGGAGAAGGGTCAAGCAGGGTTAAGTTTTAAAAAATAGTAGCTGAAGCTGTGAATATCTCATGGCGCACTGTTCCGTATAACTTTATGGACGAAATGCAAAATGCTTTGTGTGGCAGAAAAGTAACACTGCACATCCCCCTGAAAACATCATCCTCACTGTGAAACATGGTGGTGGCAGCATCATGCAGTGGGGAGCAGGGACAGTGAAGCAGGTCAGAATTTATGGGAAGATGAATGGAGCTAAATACAGGGCAATCCTGGAGGGAAAACCTGTTAGATTCTTCAAAATACTTGAGACTGGGGCGTTGTCATGCCCCAAACCGCAGGACTGACCCCTACTGGGCAGGGAAGTCGATGCCCAGCACGTGGATCTGTAAGGTCTGCCCATCCTGCTGTTCTTCCTTCCATACAGGGTACTTTCACAGATCGTAGTCCTGGATCCTCCTACCGCTCTCTGCCTATGGCCTGCTCATCCAGAAACATGCATGCACTGAACAGATCTTCCAGGACCTTCATTAGGTGATGCCCACCGCATCCTGCTGTGATTTAAAGGACCAGTACTCCTTAACCTGGGAGAGTTTCCCAGCCTATCGCAGAGAGTCACTGGATATATAAGGTGGCTTCCCCTTCTGGTAGGTGCTTGAGCAACGTCTTCCTGTCCCTTAGTGTGGCATTGCTTTCTGTCAGGTCCCTCTTCCTAACCTCTGTTCCTTGCCTCTACTCAGAGCTGGTCATCCTTGCCTGCTGCTCCAGTCCTTGCCTGGGATTCCTGTTTTCCCAAAGAGTCCACATTAGGTCAGCCGTGACTACTCCGCCTCAGCTTGCTGGTCCGGATTAAGCATCACCTGTGGAGGTCTGTACCATGTTGTCTGGCATTTACATCCTCCCTGCTTCAGGATCAAGACTGGGCTCGGTGATGCCATCTACTTCCACTTTGGTCTGGACTCTGCTGGTGCTCAGGTTGCACCTACTTGCATTGCTACTCTGCCATACTTCTCTCTCTAGTGCAGCGAGCATGTTCGCTCTGGACTCTACACAAGGTCTCTAGTTATTTGACACTGGTCAATAAAGCTCTTCCTTTCCCACAAGCTCTGTCCGAGTCCATTCCTGGGGTCAGCTGCCACAGTCCTCTGTGGTCTTGTGGGTTCACTACCACGCTCCCCTGTGGGTAGCGTAACAGTTTGCTCAGGCCACGAACCCCACTGCCCCAGTATTCTCTACTCGACGAGAACTCGTCCATGTGTGAGAAGAAAAACACCGACTCATGACCATTTTGCAGACTATGGACACCCAACAGACCTTCTTGCAGATGGGAGACCCCGTACCCACCAATGCTCAGCTCTCCAAACTCCAACAAGAAATATCTCACCAAGAGGGTACGCAAGGCCGGGTGCCGGAGTATCTCGCTTACGTGGAAAAATGGTTGACGTCGTCATTAGTCATGGTGTCTTCGGTTCCAGCTGCTATCCCGGTCTCCGCTTCTTCGACTCAGCAAACATCCACAGTACCGAGGGGATCCGAAGCTCTGCCGAGGATTCCTCAATCAGTGCCAACTGCACTTTCGTCTTGTGGCCCAACAGTTTCCTACTGACACCGCCAAAGTGGCCTTCCTGGCTTCACACCTGGAGGGTGAAGCCCTGGACTGGATCAATTTGTACCTGAAAAAGCTTGATCCACTAGTTTTCTACCTCCAAAAAAAGAGGGAGAGAGCAGTACATAGGTGACTGTTTCTACCTTTAAATACCCTTGTGTTTTAGTTCACTTTCACTTCTCCTTTCCCTGACGAAGCCGCAGCGGCGGCGATACGCGTGGGAACTCCTGTGCACCCACGTTTCTATCGTTGTGGTCTGTGGCTGCCTGTTCACCAGCCTCCTTACAGGTTTCTAGCATAACTCTGCTGGGGTAAAACCACCCTGGGTGGATTATTGGCCACCTCCTTGGTTTGGGACTGAGCTATTTGATACCAAATTATTGTATTGGTCTGACTAGGCTGTATTTGGCTCAGGTTCCATTTGGTTACATGTCTCTGTAGGATATCTTGGGGCAGTACTACACATTTTGTTATGTACCTTGAATGTGAGTCCTCCTTATGCTCCGGCATAGTAATCCCTTGTATTTTGTTGAAACCTGTTACTGGGCATAACATCCGTCCTGTATCATTTATATATGTGACCTTTTATATGTACTAGATTTCATATACGGAGTTGCTTAAACAGGGGGTTGCGGGCCTCTCTTACCTTTGCAGTATACATTTAAACTGCATGTTTATAAGCTGATTCTACTATAATATCTGTGGGTGCCAGGTTTGGTAGTTTATTCACGTTTTAATTGTTTTTATTGTGTATAAGTGTACTAAATAAAGGTGTTGTATATTATAATTGGGTCGTGCGGATGTGTGCAATGTCTTTTTCTCCTTGTGCTTATCCCTAGTTTTCTACCTGACTCTTCCTAGAGACCTTCCAGAAGGTATTTGATGAACCTGGCTGTATTTCATCCGCCACTGAAGACATTTAAGAAAGGGGGTGTGGCCATGGGCATGACCTATGGGCAGAGGACGTAAGCTTGCAAGGTGTACAGATGCTCCAGGAGGGAGCAGCATGGCCTATGGACGAGACCGCCGCCGCGGATGCCTGGACAGGTGAACAAACCAACGTCCTTACCAGGGGAGGGGAGCAGGAGAGTGCGAGGACAGCGGCATGAGCGTTACAGTTGCACATCCACTACAAAATCCAATACAAATTTATCACTGTTACACACAAAGCTCTCCACAGATCTGCACTGCCCTACATCTCCTCCATCATCTCTAAATACCATCCTACCCGTCCTTCTCCGTTCCGCTAATGACCTAAGATTAGCATCTTATATAATCTGAACCTCCCACTCCCATTTCCAGTATTTCTCTCATACTGCATCAATCTTCTGGAATCCGCTACTCCAGGCAATCCCATAAATTCCCCATATCCACAGTTTCAGGCATCCCCTAAAACACATTTCTTTAAACTGACCTATCAGCTCATTTCACTCATCTAACTAACCATTCCATGCTCTCTTTTACATGCACTCGTTAGCTGTTTGTACCTGTACTTGTACAATTACTGGCTGGTGATCGGTTCATGCAGCGCTATTTGAATACCCCTATTTATCATACCGATGGCTGAACTTTACTTTATTTTTACATTTTATGCGGGCGTCACACGGGACGATAAATCGTTCGATCGCATAAGCGATGCCCGTGGCGATGCCCGTGGCGCACAAAGTCGCTAACTCTACGTCACACGTACTTACCTCCCGGGCGACGTTGCTGTGGGTGGCGAACATCCTATTCCTGAAGGGGGAGGGACGTTTGGCGTCACAGCGACTTCACACAGCGGTCGCCCAATAGAAGCGGAGGGGCGGTGATGAGCGGGACGTAAACATCCTGCCCACCTCCTTCCTTCCGCATTGCTGGCGGGACGCAGGTAAGCTGTGTTCGTCGCTCCCGGGGTGTCACACTTAGCTATGTGTGCTGCCTCGGGAACGACAAACAACCGGAGCACAGAAGGAGGAACGAGATTATGAAAATGAACGACGTGTTAGCGATGAACGAGAAGGTGAGTATTTCTGCTCGTCCATAGGTGTCACACGGTACGATATCTCTGACGATGCCGGATGTGCGTCACTAACGACGTGACCCCGACGACATATCGCCAGATATATTGTACCGTGTGACCCCGCATTACCTTTTGCATTACCCCTGTTTACCCTATAGCTTGTAAGCTTGCGATCAATACGTTCAATGCTCTTGGTATGAGTTGAACTATGTGTTAGGCCCCTTCACACTGAAAAGGCTTGATCCACTAGTTTTTGACCTGACTTTTCCTGGAGACCTTACGGAAGGTATTTGACAAACCTGGCTGTATTTCATCCGCTACTGAAGCAATGTTTGACCTACAGCAAGGGGACCTCACCCTAGGTCAATATGCAATACAATTCCGCACCCTATCTTCTGAGCTGTACTGGACCAACGAGCCATTGGTTGGAGTGTTCTGGCAAGACCTATCTGGTAAGATCAAGGAAGAGTTGGCTGCTTGCACTTTACCTTCCTCGCTGGACGACCTCACTAGACTGGCCAATTCAGATTGACTTGCTATTTCAGGAACATGTTCATGAGAGGGTCCGAGAGAGAAGGCCGTTGAATTCAGTATCCCCTGTTCTGAGGTCTTCGGGTCCTCATGCCAGTGGGTCCTCAGTACCAGCAGTCTCAGAGCCAATGGAAGTGGACCGAGTAAAGCTGGCAAAGATCCGGTGGAACGAGAGATTAGCCAAGAACGTGTGTCTCTACTGAGGCAGTGCAACCCATCTCCTCCGCTGCTGTCCCGAGAGGCCGAAAAACTCTTTTGCCTAGGCCAGGTAAGGGAAGTCTCCCTAGGTGAAATTGATCCTTCCCTACCACTCACCATATCCGTTCAGGTCTCTTGGGAAGGTACTCGGCTCTCAGAGATGGCCTATCTCCACTCAGGTTCTGCAGGCAACTTCATCCAACAGGTGCTGGTCACTCGTCTCAGGATTCCCATCTTCCCACTTCAGCTCCCTTGTTTCCTCACCTCCATGGGTGGACTCCTTGATCAGTATCACCGAAGAGGTAGAGATGCAAATCGGTGCCCTTCATAAGGAAAAGATTGACTTCTTCCTGCTACCCAACCTCTCTCCCTCAGTTCTGCTCGGTCTGCCTTGGTTACGGAAACAGCAGCCTGTCCTGCACTGGTGTACCGGTGATGTATCTTGTTGGGGACAGTCTTGCTATGAGAAGTGCATAAATTCTCCGCGCCCTCAGAATACCCGCAAACCACCTGCTGCTCTTTCTGGGATGCTTGCACTGGCCAACGTCTTGGATACAAAAGAAGCAGAGACATTGCCTCCTCATAGACCATATGATTGCCCTATTGACCTGATTCCGGGTTCCACTCCTCCCAGTTGCCGAATCTACCCTCTCTCTCTAGCCAAGACTCAGGCTATGACAAACTATATCAAGGAGAATCTCGAGAGGGGCTTCATCTGTAAGTCTTCTTCTCCTGCCGGACCCGGGTTCTTTTTCGTGCAAAAGAAGGATGGTTCATTGCGTTCTTGCTTAGACTACTGGGGTCTTAACCTAATTACCATAAAAAACAAGTAGCCACTGCCTCTCATACCCGAGCTCTTTGACAGACTTCGTGGTGCTCGTATATTTACGAAGTTAGATCTACGAGGTGCTTATAACTTCATCCAAGTTTGTGCAAGTGATGAATAGAAGGCGGCCTTCAACACCCGAGATGGTCATTACAAGTACCGAGTGATGTCCTTCAGTTTGAGTAACACCCTGGTTGTCTTCTAAGACTTCATCAACGTCATTTTCCTAGACATGCTCTACTTCTGTGTGGTGATATACTGTATTTGGATGACATCCTGATCTACTCCCCGGACCTACTTTCTCATCAAAAGAATGTCCGTCAGGTCCTCCAGAGGTTAAGGGAGAACCGCCTTTATGCTAAGTTTGACAAGTGTCTCTTCAAGCTCAAATTCTTTCCCTTCCTCGGCTATATCATCTCCGACACTGGGCTCGAGGTGGATCCAGAAAAGGTGTCAGCAGTCCTCAAATGGCCTTGACCAGTCGGTCTCAAGGCCATTCAGCGATTCCTGGGATTTGCTAACTATTACCGGCAGTTTATTCCACACTTTTCCTCCCTGGTGCATGTCGTTCAGCTGCAAGCGGGTCGATCCTATGGCCTGGACTACTGAGGCAGAGTCATCCTTCCTGGCACTCAAGCAGGCCTTTTCCTCTGCTCCGGTTCTCCTCCGCCCAGACGTCAACAAGCCATTCTTCTTCGCGGTGAACACCTCGTCTGATGCCGTTCTCACCCAAAAGCTGCCCACTGCTCAAATGGTAAGTTGCGGCTTTTTCTCTAAAGCTTTCTCTCCTACAGAGCACAACTACTCGGTGGGTTACCACGAGCTGCTGGCCATTGGCATTAGAGGAACGGAGATACTTGCTTGCAGGTGCTGTCCATCCTATCACTATCTACATGGACCACAAGATGCTTTTGTATCGCCAGTCTATACCAAGACTAAACCCGCGGCAGGCCAGGTGGTCGCTGTTCTTCACTCGCTTCAATTTCAGTCTCCACTTTCATCCTTCGCAGAGGAATATCAAGGCAGATGCCCTGTCACAGTCCTTTCAAGTCAATAATCTAGAGGAGGAGCTTCAGCATATCATTGAGCCTTCCAGGATCATCACAGTAGCTCCTGTCAAGATGGCTCAGATTCCTCCGGGTAAGACTTTAGTCACTAATAAGGATCAAAGACAAGGTACTTCAGTGGGGACATTCTTCCAAGTTAGCAGGACATGTCGGGTTGAAGAAGACGTTTCAACTCATCTCCCGTAATTACTGGTGGCTTACCCTTCAGACAGATGTCTCTGACTATGTCTCCGCTTGTCCGTCCTGTGCTCGTAATAAGACATCCAAGTGTCTGGCCGCCGGTTGTTTCCTACCTTTGCTGATACCATCCTCTCCTTGAAAACACATTGCTATGGACTTTATTACTGACCTGCGTTCTTCCTCTGGCTGCTCCGGGAACTGAGTGGTGGTGGATCGATTCTCCAAAATGGGCCATTTTGTGCCCCTGCCGGATTTACCTTCTGCTTCCAAGCTGGCCGAGTTGTTGTTTCTCCATGTCTTCCATCTCCAGGGGCTGCCAATGCACATTGTGTCAGATCGAGGATCTAAGTTCATCTCTAGTTTATGTCGATCGCTGTGCAAAATGCTGGATGTGTCGCTAGACTTCTCCTCTGCCTACCATCCTCAGTCCAATGGTCAAGTGGAGCGGGTGAACCAAGTTATTAACAACTACCTGAGACACTTCGTGAATGGACATCACAACAATTGGGTCCAGCTGCTGCCGTGGGCAGAGTTCTCTTCAACAACCATCCCAGTGAGTCCTCCGTTAACTCTCCCTTCTTTATTGTTCATGGTAAGCATCCCAAGATTCCATTACCCGTAGTCTCTACTTCTGACAACCCTGCGGCTGAGGTTCTTGCCAAAGACCTCCTTCAAGTCTGGTCAGACACTAAGGTAGCTCTGGAGCGCTTGGTGGCATGAATGACTTTCCATGCTAATAAAAGACTCCTGGATTCCCCTTCCTTCCAACTGGGAGACAAGGTATGGCTATCTACTAAGTTTATTTGCCTAAAAGTCCCCTCTTACCAGCTGGGTCACCAGTTCATTGGTCCCTTTGAGGTGCTTCGGAGAATCAATGAGGTGTCATATAAACTGAAGCTTCCAGCCACCTTGCGAATTCATAACTTGTTCCATGTGTCTCCCTCCTGAGGCCTATTGTGCTCAGTCGCTTCTTTCAGGATCCTGCATCTCATCCACCTCTGATCAGTGTGGATGATATCTACGAGGTCAAGGACATCTTAGCCATGAAAAAGCGAGGAGGAAGGATCTTCTTCCTGGTTGACTGGAAAGGATATGGTCCTGAGGAGAGATCATGGGAGCCCAAAGAGAACATCAATGCCCCTCGTGTCCTGAAGAGCTTCTGGACAAGCCTGAAAGAGAGGGGGGCTGGTGTAAGGAGGGGGCTACTGTAATGCCCCGACCCACGGGACCAACACCCTACTGGGCAGACGAATGGAGCTAAATACAGGGCAATCCTGGAGGGAAAACTTGTTAGATTCTTTAAAATACTTGAGACTGGGGCGTTGTCATGCCCCGACCCGCAGGACTGACCCTTACTGGGCAGGGGGTTGATGCCCAGCAGGCATTTCCGTATGGTCTGCCCATCCCACTGTTCTTCCTTGCATACAGGGTTCTCACTCAGATCGTAGTCCTGGATCCTCCTACAGCTCTCTGCCTGTGGCCTGCTCGTCCAGAAACATGCTTGCACTGAACAGATCTTTCAGGACCTTCCCTAGGCGACACCCGCCGCATCCTGCTGTGCTTTAAAGGGCTAGTACTCCTTAACCTGGGAGTGTTTCCATCCCTATCGCAGAGAGGCACTACATATATAAGGTGGCCTCCCTTTCTGGGAGATGCCTGAGCATCGTCTTCCTGTCCCTTAGTGTGACGTTGTTTTCTGTCAGGTCCCTGTTCCCTGTCCTTGTTGTTTGCCCAGGACCTTGGTCCTAATCTCTGTTCCTTGCCTCTACTCAGAGCTGGTCGTCCTTGTCTGCTGCTCCAGTCCTTGCATGGGATTCCTGTTATCCCAAAGAGTCCACGTTGGGTCAGCTATGATTACTTCGCCTCAGCTTGCTGGTCCGGATCAAGCATCACCTGTGGAGGTCTGTACTGAGTCACCAGGTATCTACATCCTTCCTGCTTCAGGATCAAGACCGGGGTTGGTGATACCATCTACTTCCACTTTAGTATGGACCCTGCTGGTGCTCAGGTCATACCTACTTGCATTTGCATTGCTACTCTGCCATACCTATCCGGTATCCGGACCTCTTTAGCGCTGCGAGCATGTGCGCTCTAGACTCTACACAAGGACTCTAGTTATTTAACACTGGTCAATAAAGCTGTTTCAGTCCATTCTTGGGGTCAGATGCCACAGTCCTCTGTGGTCCTGTAGGCTTACTACCGCACTCCCCTGTGTGTAGCGTAACAGGCGTAGGTTCACTTTCCAGCAGAGTAATAACCCCAAACATACTGCCAGAGCTACAATGGATGGTTTATTGACTCAGTGGGCTGAATACTAATAGATGTTACAATTTTAAGATTTGTATTTTTAAAATAATTAGAAAACCATGTATAATTTCCTTAACACTTCAAAAATACAGTACTGTTACTTAGTGCTGATTTATCACATAAAATTCCAATCAAATACATTTACGTTTGAGGATGTAATTTGAAAAAAATTGGAAAAGTTCATGGGGTATGAATAATTTTTCAAGGCACTGTAAATCTAACATTTTTTTATTGATTTTGTCTATTTTTTCCAGCATTTTTTTGTTATAAAACCATGGGAAAGCAATACGGAGTTGTAGGACCTGTAAAGATGTTCTCCACCTTAGTTTGTTATGATTTGTCTCTTTTCTTGCTTTTCTCCTTCACTTCTGTCAGTCTAGTTCTGCTAGTTTATCTGAGCTGAGAATTTGCTATTTAAGGCCAACTGGTTGGGATCTAGGATGTAAGGGGGGCTTTACACGTTGCGACATCGCTTCCGAAATATCATCCGGGTCACGTCGTTAGGGACGCACATCCGGCGCCGGTAACGACATTGCAACGTGTAAACCCTAGATGCACCGATAAACGATCACAAAAGCGTCGAAAATCGTGATCTGTGTAGCGTCGTTCATTTTCATAATGTTGGGTCGACCGCAGGTATGATGTTGTTTGTCGCTCCTGCGGCAGCACACATCGCTGTGTGTAAACCCGTAGGAGCGCCAAACATCTCCTTACCTGCGTTCCAACGGCAATGCGGAAGGGAGAAGGTGGGCGGGATTTTATGTCCCGCTCATCTCCGCCCCTCCGCTTCTATTGGCCGGCCTATTAGTGACATCGCGGTGACGTCGCTGTGACGCCGAACGCACCTTCCCCCTTGAAGGAGGGATAGTTCAAGCAGGCCACTGAAATCCCAAGCGTGAGCCCCTGAGAGCAAGCTCCTCTGCTACCCACAGCTGCAAGCTTACGGGCCATTTGGACACTACTAAATTACTGTGCACGGACGCAGGTTCCGGACTACCAGGTAGTGCTGCAGGGGAACGGGACCCGGACGAGCTCACCAATAGGGCAGCGGCATCCATAGACTTGATTTACAACGTTGTCAGCGTCTGCTTTATTTATGAGTGAGTACCTGATCAGCCCCTGCTGCCAGCAAGCCTGCACTCCCCCTGCAATCCATCCCACCATCCAGAGTCCCGGGGCCTTCCTTACCCATGGAGGGTAACGTCATCTGCCTGCCCCCATTCCATCACCACGGGTACTCCCAACGGCAGCGGCGGTACTCCCCGTTACCGCACACCACGGGTGGCGTCACAAACTATATCTCCCCTGTAAATAGCCCCTTCTTCATTTGAGTGTGGCCCCTAGCCCCCGGGTCCGGAGACCCTCGAGCCACGAGTAATCACCCCCGGATCCGAGGGCTTCGACCGATGCAGGGGCGGCACATGTGAATCTCACTGTGCTCACCCGCATAGCAGAATGGTGCAGGTCCTGATTACAACTTATATATATTATTCTGGTCCATAACTTAAAATTTAGTGTACCGCCCCCATGTCAGCGGCCGAGCCGCTCAGATCCGTAACCGCGGTGGCTCGAGGGGTCTTCGGACACTCCGGACACTCGAGTTTGAAAAGGGAAGTATGTACAGGGGAGTTAGAAGTTTGTGACCCCACGCACGGTGCGTGGGTAATGTGGAGTTCCACCGCTGCTGTTGGGGAGCCCGGTGGCGGTGGTATGGCAGCAAGATGTTTAACCCCTCCGTGGGTAGGGGGTTGTGTGAGGTAATAAAATGTGTGAGGGGGGAGACGGATAGAGAAAGACAGAAAGAGACAGAGACAGACAGAGAGAGGGAGACAGGGAAAAAGAGGACAGACAGATAGGGAAAGAGACAGAGAGAGAGACAGACAGTCAAAGAGACAGACAGAGGCAGACATACACAGACAGACAGGGAAAGAGGCAGGCAGACAGGACAAGAAGCAGAGAGACAGACAGGGAAAGAGACCGAGACCAGGAAAGAGACCAGGAAAGAGACCGGGAAAGAGACAGAGACAAGGAAAAAGACAGGGAGAGAGACAGACAAGGAAAGAGACAGGGAAAGAGACAGACGAGGAAAGAGACAGAAACAGATGGGGAAAGAGACAGATGGGGAAAGACACAGACAGGGAAAGAGACAGAAACAAGGAAAGAGATAGGGAAAGAGACAGGGAAAGAGACAGAAACAAGGAAAGAGACAGGGAAAGAGACCGGGAAAGAGACAGAGACAGATGGGAAAAGAGACAGACGGGGAAAGAGACTGACAGACAGACACAGAGATAGAGACAGACAGACACATACCGAGAGACAGACAGAGAGACTAATACAGATACAGACAGAGACAGACGGAAAGAGACAGACAGACAGATAGACAATTACTATCCCGGGCAACGCCCGGGTACTACAGTAGTGTGTATATATACCGTATATTATTATATATATATATATATATATGTATATATATATATATTATCTATATTTATTTATTTTTTATTTTATTTTTATTTCAGATCTACCTTTTTATGGCTGATTATTATTCTCACATATGCTTGACCTTTCCAGTTGGTGGCTTTAGCCCGATGGCAGCAATTTTTTTTTTCTAAGCCAAGGATTTGATATTTAGAAAGACAAAAATAACTATAGGAACGTTAAATAATTAAACATCAATGGCTGTTAAAGCCATCCTCTATATCCTTGGCTGGTATAGAAGCTCTCTCACTCATACACTTATAGCACCGGAATCGTCATTGACTTTTACAATTTTTGCCATAAGGACACATTGCCACAACACATCTCTATTCCTGATTACACGAGACATACATTACACTTGCCCCGGGTCCTATAATCTCT